>NW_026267188.1:1436617-1443581 GCF_000697945.3 Frankliniella occidentalis | reverse complement strand
AAAATAAATATTTTGTTTTTTAGAACAGTTGTGCGTCGACCAAGTGAGCCAGTCCCCTATGACAGCACAGAATTTTTCATAGTATGAACGTGAGATTCATGAACAGCGGCGTTCATATTGTGAACACTATTTGTTCGTAAAATTTTAACAGTGCATCTCAAAATTTTGCGTCAAAAAAGTTATCACATTTCCCCTCAATGTTTATCCCTATACTTTTTATTGCAAATAAAAATTCATTATACCCCTCAGCATATTAATCGAAAAACATAGCTATTGCAGGGTGTCGAGCGACTCGGGAAATACGGGAAATACGGGAATTATACGGGAATTAAATTTGACCGGGAAAAGTTCGGGAAAAGTCCAGGAATTTTGCAATCTACCCGGGAAATCTCTAAAAATTTCAAAGTGCCGTGTCTTTCTTCAGGAATGAAATGCAAAATGCACCAAAAAGGTACATTAAGTTACCTGCTCAAAACCACTCTCTTTGTCATAAAATACCGAAAAAATTCTCGCTCGCTTCGCTCGCACTTTTTCATGGCGGTCACCTTCCGTAATGATCTCAAAGCGATAGCGGAAGGCCGAAAGACGCCTATTGAAATGGGTCCGGTGTCTGATAGGTGTATGATCTCAAGTAGGCACCAGAGCAACCCCGGCTGACGATACCAGAATTGAAAAAGAAACGGTGTCGAAAGGGTCTACCAACAGAGCTTAATCCCTCTAAAAACAGCTCTTTATATCAAAAACATATCCAAAAAATTCTCGCTCACTTCGCTCGCGATTTTCTATGTTTTGTTCGGTCATGCTCCTGTCAACCAGAGTATTTAGACATTTGTTAATTTTTACCTCTCATTCGATAGGGACATTTTTCATCTGAAAGGGTTAAAATACTCGGGAATTTCGTCAATTTTTGCTCGGGAAATACGGGAAAAGTTCGGGAATTTTATTTTCGGTCGGCGCTCGACACCCTGTATTGCAAGTTATTCGGTTAAAAGTATCGCAAAGCCACACTTAGTGTTGTGACACGCAAATTCACTAAATTTGATTCTGTGACACTTTTATCAGAAAAGTTTGCGATAGCTCAAATTTGTGATTCTTTCAACTTATGGCGCATGGCATGATAAACTTTGTATCGCAACAAAACCTGCAATGGAAATTATCCACTGTGAGTTATCCGCGGTAAAAACTATACCTTAGTTTTTGAGGGAAAAGGGAAAACTTTGAAGAACTCCCCTTGTTGGACAAAAACCCATCAGATTTCGATGAAGTCTCCTCAAAAAATATGGGATTTTTCCTCGTTTTTGAGAAGATTCCTCAAAATCTGAGGCGAGACCGGAGGACTCTTCCTCCATCATGGAAGAGACTCAAAGTTGTTAATTTTTCCTCAAAATATGAGACATTGTTTTTACCCGGTCACAAAAATAATGAACTAATTTTCTGTATCGCAAGTTTTAGTGATAAATAAACGGCCTCAGTTATACATTAAAAAGTTATACTTATAAAGGTATCACATTTTTTGGAGTTTATTTTTCCTGATATGATTTTCATCGCATGTTCTTTTCCGATGAAAAATCATCATGCCCAGAAAGGCGGTAAATCGAAAGTATCACACAACACGATTTACGACACTTTGGAAACTCAAGTGTCGTACAGTATCACACTTTTAAGTGGTGTCCTATAGTTATAAGTGTAGGACCAAGGTGTACTGCAATTAAAAGTGTAGGACACCATGTGTCCTACAGTTAAAAGTGTAGTACACGATGTGTACTTCAGTTATAACTGTAAGACAAGGCACCTTGAGGTGTCGGACACCATGTGTCCTACACTTTTAACTGTAGGTCAGATAGTGTCCTACACTTTTAATTGCAGTACACCTTGGTCCTACACATTTCACAAGTTGAGTCCCACGTGACCACACGTATGGACACAATAAGCCGCGATTGATACCCCCCTTGGGACTCAACGTGTCAACTGTAGGACACTACGGTACTGCATCATAAGTGTGATACTGTACGACACTTGAGTTTCCAGAGCTAAGTTGTGTTTATAAAACAAAATAAAAATAGGACTGTACGGGAGCGCACTGATTTTTCAGTCTGGGTATCAGCGTGGCGATCTCTCTGCCGCCGGGGCCGATAATCAGCCGAATCGCTATCGCAATAAGTAAACCTCGCCCGGGTTTGACAAATGCCGCTCGTGTACTTGTGGGGCAGCGCGGCGGGAAGGCGGCAGCAGGACGGAGGAGCGGGGCGCAGCCTTGATACAAATGCGGGTGACACGTGTCGATAAATCAGCGATTTATATCGAAAGGGATCGATGAACGGGATGAAGTGTGGCGGGGCGTGGCTGTCGTCGTAACACGGGTAGCGACCGCGGCCGGCGAGCGGCTCTTGCGTCGGACTGTACGCGAGCCTCGCGGCCGTTCCCCGCGCTGCTCATTTCCAACTTTTGTCACGTCGTAAATTAGATCGTTTGCGTTGGCTTCCAATTTAGAGAGGCGCGCGCGCGCAAAAAGGCTCGGCGGCTGCAACGGCCGGCGGCGACTCGCCGTGCGCGGTGCTGCGCGGCGGTGCGCGGGGGGTACAGCCCGGCAGGCACCGGCAGGCCAGGAGCTCTCCGCGGCGGGTCAAATGACGAGCAAGAGAGAGAGAGAGAGAGAGAGGGGCCGGCGAGCGGGCCCCGCGGACCATGCGCGGCCACGCACACACCCCCTGTACCTGCGCACCCCGTCGCTCCTCTTTGGGAACCTGCTGACCACTCTGCACTCCCCTTCGCTCCCCGCTCCTCTCCGTATCAAAATAGATAATATTCCGCTCAGCGCGCCCCCCCCCCCTCCAACCCTCTCCCCGTCAACCCTCCCCTCTCACGTGAGGCGACCCGAATCACGCGAATATAACCGGACTGCTGACCATTGTCCAGCCGAGGCGTGGCGCGACGCGGCGGAGACCTGCTCAGAATAATGTGACTCTCCACCCCTCTGTGTGTGTGTGTGAGTGAGTGAGTGAGTGAGTGAGTGAGTGAGTGAGTGAGTGTGTGATGGTGAGTGTGTGTGCACCTGAGTGCAGGCGGAAAGGGGCAGCGGCCGCGGACGGCTGTGACGGGATATTTTGATACCCCAGAGGGGTGGTCATTGTGTGGAGGTTCGCTCGGAAAATTAGGGGATGCTTTGCATTGCATTGCGCTGATTGAGTATTCTTGCACCAACGGGGGAGTCAGCTGTTTTTTTGTCCCTGTTGACCATATCGCCAAGCGCTTTGGCGTTTATTCCTTTGTACAGTTTGTATATACGTACGACTCCCGAAAGCTCATCGCCAACCTAAGCAGAATCTCTGCACCAGCCTTGCAGCTCTGCCCGCGAGCCATGCGCACACTCTCGCAGCGGACCTTTCTGCGAAAAGAGCCGGGGAACGCCTGCGCAGCGTCGTGAAAGGAAAGGAGCGAGTGTGGGCGGGGCGGGGCGAGAGGGCGGACCATTTAGAAAGCTGTCGCTAAAAATAATATGAACTCGAGAGTCGCAGCATGGGCGCCAAACTCCTCGTCCTTGTTTATTTTATCGATTCGAACAGCCAAAGCAGTCTCCTCTCCCGCTGTGCCGCGATTTTTGGGCGAGCCATTCCATCCATTTATCTGTCGATCTGTCGCTGCGCGTCCAGAAAATGAGTCCACTGTCAGCGAGGCTGCCGGACAGGCCTGGACGTACGTATACGTACCAAGCCGCAGCCAATTAAGACATAAAAAGCAGCGGGCCTCGCCCCGCCCCGCCCTCCCCCACATCCCTTTCTGCCCTGCTGCGCCATGCTGTTCCTGGAAAGCGGCCGCTGCCGCCGTCCGGGTCGTGGCGTCCGGACCCGGCGATGTGAGGAGCCTCATATCAATAGAGTGCATGGTGTCACTTCGTGGTGGGCGGCCGGCAAAAGCACACGGTACAAACAATTTCTATGTTTATTTGAGGAAGAAGGGAAAACTTGGAGGGCAAACTCTTAAATTGAGGGAAACTTCTCAGATATTGACGAAATTTTCTCAAAGAAAGGGAAACAACAATTTTTTAGGAGACTTCCTCAAATTTGAGGAAGATTTGAGGAAGATTTAAATCCAGCCTGACATGAGACAAAGGGCTTTTCGCTAATTTCGTTTAGAATTTGTTTAAGACTGTGCCACAGTTTTGGGGAGAGACCTGAAAACTCATTTCTTGTCGGGCTCCGCGCTACTGTCTCCTGGGCGCGCAGGGCGTGGCGCGCGGTGCAGTTTTCCCCCCATTGAGCTGCACCTGCGCCGTGCCGGCCGGCCTGCTCCATTGATGCCGTAACGCCCCGCCCCGCCACCGCGTCACACTAACAGTCGTTATGCCCCGTGAAGGGCTGCCCGTCCCGGGGTGTCATAAAACATGGCACCGTGCAAAACGCTTTTAATAAAAAGAGGTGGCGGCCGCTGGCAGGTGCGATGAAGGAGAGAAGCGCTGGGCCGGCGCTGCTGCTGCTCGCCGCGCCTCCTCTTGGCATGGACGGACGGATGGATATGTATTTATTTGAAAGACTCGCGCCGCGTAATTCAAATCAGCTTTATTTCTGTTTCTTTGGCAGCCGGGAAGCCTTGCTGAAGGTCACGTTGAAGCTTCTGCTAGGAGCGCAACCGCTCAAGCAAAAAGACTGTAAAACTCTCTTTTGGAAAAGATGATGCACACATAAGAAACACAATTTACTGATTGGCATTTTTATTTGCGAACTGTGCAACGAGTTTTCTTTTGCAATTGGTATTGGCGGCTCCCGTGGTGCCTGTCCGCGGCGACGTGGGCCGCACCGCGGTGCGCGGTGCAGGTCATTGTGCTATCTGTCGTTCACTGCGCCGTAAAAGCGATAGGCGAGTCGTTTTCGCCGCTGCACTGCGGCTGCGTCCGAGATTTCCAAGCAGATGGCGGATGCGGCCATGCGTACACACTATTTGCTGCATACATGATCATGTACGTAGTCTTGCTGCATACATGAAAGTATTCAGCATACAACTCATACATGTACACACTTGGGTTTCCAGCACCAAAACCTTACGAAGAAAGATGCCAAATCTCTCGCAAGTACGAAGGATTTGGATTTGGAAGCTTCGTAGGTACACGATGAAAAATTTCCTCGTAAAGTTTCGAAACGTCGATCGACGTTTCTTGTAATTTGGAATTACGAAATAATGTTGTAAGTTTACGGTGAACCATTTTTGCTCCTCCATTAATTTCAAGTCGATAGGGAGTGATTTGTAATTTTACAACTTTAAGTTGTAATTTTACGGACTTACATAGTGGAAAATTCTCCTGTAAACTTACGAGTATTTTTCACAATGTAGCAAAGTCTTCGTAGGTACGAAGGATTTGGTGCATTTTGCTTTGTAAGGTTTTCACTGTGAGACTTGCCGCAAATTTTCATCTCACTTTAAGAAATGTAACCTCCGCAATGTTTCCGAAATTTGTGAAACGAAGAGGCCTCACTTTCATTTCCATTTAGAATTTTTATGTATATACTTTAGAATCAAAGTCGTCGTCTTCTTTTATTCAGCGGTCGAGGCTTTTGTGTGTTTTATAGGGGTGTCTTTTAACTTGTGATTCCTCCGACGATGGCGTCCTTTCAGCGACGTTTACTGGAATGGTGAAGAAACCTGAGCGGACTCAGCCCGCAGCGTTTCTCCAGAACGTGAAATCTCTGAGGGCGCCGCAGAAGGATATATGTGCGATTCTCTGCGCGAAACGTTTCTCGCGCGTGCGTTCAGAACATATCTATGGAAATGCCCCCGGCATAGCGGTATGTGCTGGAGGATGGCGCCTCTCCGGTCGAGTTCACCGATTTCTGATAACCTTTAAACCTTTGCTCTTCTCGCCCTCGCCGCCCTCACCCTGTTGTACATTTTCCAAAACATGTGGTGCTGAAGAGGTGATCACGAGCGTGATCACGTGTTGTCTGTATTCTGTGCTACTACTTTAAAGCTGATGGATCCTAAAAGAAGAATTAATTTGCATTGCTGAAAAGGTGAATGAACAAACGCCATTGAGAGGAAATAATAAACTCCAAGGAAAAAAAAGAAAGATTTCTTGCTCTGGGACTTTTGTACAATGTGATCGCGACGGCTCCCGCTGCGGGTCACAGGAGTCACGCCTTGAGGGAACTCACGGGGTCGCAAGGTCGAAGCCCCAGATGCCTCACAGGTACCTCCGACGTCCTCCTCAGGCATCTCCAGGCACCTCCTCGCACTCATCCCCCCTGCGCATTTTATTATCGAGAATAAAAGGTCCTGCTGGATCGAGCGTATAAAACTGTTGCAGCCACAAACACAAATGACTCTCGGGATCCTGGATCGGAGTCTGGCTGCTTCAATAAAAAGCGCTGTTGGGCCGTGTGTGCTCTCTGGGGCGCAGGGCACAACAATGTGCCTTCCGTTGTTAAATGCCAGCCTGTTTATTTTTCAAGAAAAAACTACCACATTAAAACTGACTGTCCGAATAATTGAAGCGATGAACGAAAAAGTTTTGGCAGTGCAAAAATGCGACCCTACCTTGATTCACGCACTATGCCCATTCTTCGAGCGCGCAATTTGAAATACTCTCTTGACAAGACACGACGACAAGCAGAGAGCCACCACCGGGGCTCCTTGCAGCAACAGCTCCAAATAATTGCGCATAACAATATAAATGCGATGTTGTTATTATTGCAGTATCTCACTAATCACGGGCAAGCGATAACAGGAGTGGCAATTACTGACCTGTATGCATGCGAGTAAGTGCGTTGTGTGTACACTGCGGACGATTATTCGTGACAGATTGCGCGCCTTGCCTCTTCTCACTCCCTCTCCCGCCCCTCTCCGCCCCTCGCCTCCCCCCTCTCTCTCCCTCTCCCGCCTCGCAACGAGCTCACCCAACTTTATAGTCCGATGAGAATGAAAAGCAATCACTTTTAGACCAATCGCCTTGGCTGCCGAGAGGCGCGCGCGCGCG
>NW_026267188.1:1429008-1429882 GCF_000697945.3 Frankliniella occidentalis | reverse complement strand
GAATCAAATCCTCGATGGTTGGGTGTAATACTCCCAGATTTTGAAAACGCTTTGACCGATAATATTAATTTTTGGTACACCAACTTCGATTAGGGTACGGCGACGTTTTGTGTAATTTCAATTTACCTGCGCCGAACCGTTTCTGTAGTTGCACGATAGAGGCACACTTTCCGCATCTTTCCTGTCAGCCCCCACGCTCCTAGTACACTCGTACCGTAACCACCCCCACCCCCACCCTACTTGTGATAGAACTGTGAAAGAATACTTCAAGAAACATGGTTTTAGGTAATATAAATGTTTGTGCCTTGTGACGGGGTGACGATTTATCGGGAAATTTGCGAAATTGGGTAAAGGTCATTGAATTTTATTTCTGACGGCAAGTGGAAAAAGTCGAGAAATAATGCGATTATTCTGGAAAATTTTTAAAGTCGAGGAAGGGAGGGGTAGTGGGGGAAAACACTACTTTTTAATCATAAGAAGACACTGACTATGACCCTGCGCACACAAGAATGAGAGAAATCGCCAAATTTCCCTTGACACGAATACTAATGTGCGTGACAAGTCACAAACATTTAATTGTCCTAAAAACATGTCTTTTTTAATATTCTACCACAGTTCAAACGAGGTCTAGACCAGCTGGTCGGTCACGGGGGTTGTACGGTACGAGTGTACTAGGAGAGGGGGAGCTGACAGGAAAGATGCGGAAAGTGTGCCTCTATCGTGCAACTACAGAAACGGTTCGGCGCAAATAAATTGAAATTACACAAAACGTCGCCGTGCCCTAATCGAAGTTGGTGTACCAAAAATTAATATTATCGGTCAAAGCGTTTTCAAAATCTGGGAGTATTACACCCAACCATCGAGGATTTGATTC
>NW_026267188.1:1424838-1428178 GCF_000697945.3 Frankliniella occidentalis | reverse complement strand
AATTTTAGTATGGTTCGCACATACTAATTGCGTACTAAATCGTGGTACTATCGGCAGAATTAGTACGGCAATGGGTGGGGCCAACTTCACGGAGGTCCCTCCCCGGGCCCAGCGGGCCGCCCGAGCAGCCCGGTGGCGCTGCACCGCGGCTGCGGCCGCCCCGCGAAGCAGCGTTTGCCGCGCGCGCCGCCGGGTGGCGCCACGGGTCGGGACCGCGAGGGGGGCCCAGGCCCACCGGAGGCACTTGTGCCCCGCGCCTCCGGCCGCGCCGCCGCGTCGCGCTCCGCCACGCCGCGCGTCGAGCTATGGAGCCCCATTGGACGGGCTGCAGCAGCAAAATGGCGGCTATCGGCGACACGGCTACTGGAGGGGGCTCGCTGGGCCTGGCAGGCGTGAACACTTGTCACCTCCACACCTCCTCGGATACGCGTGGCTCTTCGTCTATGAGGAGCTTCCCCAAACATGCCTCCCGCACTAGACTGAGTTTGTCAAGTATAAGTCTTTGTTTTAGCCATGACAGACGACCTCAAGCTGAGGGTGTTTTCCGTTGATTTTGAGCCGCTTTCCCGCGGCGAGTTTGGGGCCCGCCAGGCTACGCCAGGCCGGCGCCTCGCGGGCCCGGCAGTGGGTCGCGGGCTTGTAATTGCCCCCGCTCTCCGTATGCCGATATTGAGATGGAAAGTGCGTGGACAAGCGGGCACGGCCGGGCAGGGCAGCGGCCGGCCGGGGCGACAGACAGCAACCGGTTCGGCCCCAATTATGCCTCAACGGGACGGGCGTGGCGGGGCGTGGCGGGGCGTGGCGGGGTGGTCGTCGGGAGCGCGCCAGGGCGAGGGGGGCTCACCTCACCACCCCAGGCCCATTTTCAGTCGCGGAAACGGGTTGACTCCACCGGCCAGCCGATCTGACCGATGTGTCGCGATGCAATTTGGGCGGTCGAATAAAGGGGGCCGGGCTGCGGCGGGGATGCACAGAGGTTGCTCTAGGTATTGTGGGCTCCAGTGCCGTGGTGCTGCTCTCCATTGAGGCGCAGGGCGTCTGTGTTGATAACGCGGCAATAAAGCGATCACTGGCGGCCTGGAGTCGCCTGCAGCCGCCTGGAGCTGCCTGGAGCAGCCTGGAGCAGCGCGGGAGAGAATGAGTATCTCTCCAGTAAATCTCGCAGGCGAAGGCCTGCGGCGGCCACTTGCTGGACTGCGCCGTTTGCTGCGTTTGGTGAGCAAGTGGCCGCCGCCACTCAATTGCACCTCCCGGTTACATCTCCACTGCAGCCTGCAGGCTGCCTGCAGCGCGGCGGGGCGGGACCTGAACCTGCTGCTGGTGAAGCAGCGCTAGTGAGAGTGGAAGCTGGGAGCAGGAAGAGGGCACCACCGGGCACCACCTGTTCACCAAAGGGCGCCGAAGGACCTGCTGATGCTGATGGACCGTCCGTCCGTGGCGTCCGGCACCCTTTGCTCTTTGACTTGACTGGACTAACCGCGAGGGCCCAATTAACGCGTATTTCAGGCCGAGCGACAGTGTCCCAAATTATACTCTTATCTATATTTTGAGCAAGTATTTCGAGACGTCTCGCTTTATGCTTGCAAGTACACGCGCTGTCTAAAGAGTCATCCATAAAGTACGTCTATCTTTTACCGTTAGGACCTTGCGAATGCAAGCTCCCATAGCGCCTGGTAGTTAGGCAACATCTTGTCTGTCGTGCATGAGCGTACTGCGGGGTGGCCTACCCTGACTCTAGCAGGCGCCGAGCATCCGTAATTGCTGAAGACTGTCAATCTGTCAAATCGAATCAAGGGGTCACCAAGTCGTTCAGTTACATAATGATTTCTTTGTAGTACAACATGGGCAATGGTCTTTACATTACGATCTATCAAAATTGTCTTCGTTCTATGAGAGCATACACACTAAAAGCTTATGAACATTTTAATTCATAGCTTACTGAGTCGTTCTGTATACGTGCTCGGCGCACGCATTTTTTAATACGCCGGTATGAACAAATTTGTTCATACTGGCATATTAACAAATGCGTAATCCAAGCACGTACCGGGTGATTCGGAGAAGACGTATAGGTGCGATCGGGTTTTCCTATCCACTCTGCCTGTAAGGCGCCATAGCCCCTTGGGTAGGCAAACCCGCCCACGCCCGCGTCCTCTCTGTATAACCCGGTACACAGAACTCAGTAATTTTTAAAGTGGGGCGTTAGAAATATGCACAACTTATTCAGGACACGTTGGTTCGCTATATATTTTCGAAAATCACTAAAAATGTACTCGGGTAATAGATATTCTAAAATTCTTATCAACAGTCAATTTGACATGTGGTCGCCGCACGCTGCTAGATGGTGCTGGTCCATGCTGGCGGCGTGAGCACAAGAAATGTTATGCCACCCTTTCACCCTTTACATGGCCCGGCGTGGCCTAAGAGCAGAGGTACAAGCGGCGCCGCACTCAGGGTCTTCAGCATACATGCATCCGTGTATGCTTTCTCACCTGGCCGTGTTCGGCGCTTTGAATCGCCTGATCATTCTCTGTTTTCCTTTAGATGTCTACGTCAGACTCATCGTGTTTCCCCGTCGGCCTGGCCTTGCGTGGCGCTGCGGCGCCGCCCTCTCCTCGGACAGCCGCCGCCACCGCTGCAGCTGAGCCGCTGCTGATGAGGTAGGTGTCGCCTGCTTGTTGCCGAACCACGGCCGTGTTTATGACGTTGCCCTATCTGACTTGCGCGGGTCATATCAGAATATTATTTATCGGCTGCGCCCGATGCGTATCGATGCAGTGGCGCTGATTAGTCCGCCTGGTATGGCCGCGCCTGCAATGACCTGTTGCGTCTGATATTGCGGTCACGGGTTGGGGGGGGGGGGGGGGTCTACGCTAGCGTGACGGTCCTATACCAAAAGCATTGGAAGGTTAGGTTAGCCGCGTGACGTGGGGGGGGGGGGGGGGTAAGCCGAGCCATCCCGTGCGTGCTCGCAGGGTGCGCTAGCGCGGGTCCCTTTGCCGCCTTGGGTGTCATTCCCTCCCAACCTCCCTCTCTCCCCCGTCAGGGCTGCCTGCTGTTCATCAGGGCGTAGGCCACGACGGCGGTAAGTCCTCTGCTACGCTCCGCCGCGCCACGCCACTCTGCCTCAGGTGTCCGGCCCGGCGCGGGTTCAGAGGGCCGTTCACTTTTACAAGTTATCCCCTCAATGTTAACGGCGTGATAATTCTTGCCTCCGTATCGTATCGCCCGGCCGGGATAGGCCTGCGCGCGCGCACTCACACACGCCCAGCACGCCCTCACACACACACACACACACACACACACACACACACACACACACACACACACACACACACGCCCT
>NW_026267188.1:1417803-1424788 GCF_000697945.3 Frankliniella occidentalis | reverse complement strand
CACACACACACACACACACACACACACACACACACACACACACACACACACACACACGCCCTCACACACGCGGCGCTGGCGGCTTTGTGTGTGCGCGCGCACAAAAAGCTTTTCGCCGGCGACTTGTCCGTAAGATGGACGCCGGGATTTGGTACCAATCAGGACGGCCAAAGCGGCCAAGAGAGCGTACCGCTCGAGACGACGGTGCTGGGTGGCTGGGTGTTGTAAGTCCAATGTCTGGATGGTGTAACGCATTTTAATGCCTGACATCAACAACGCGCCTGGCTATGCACATGTGTCATAGGCGCGAAACCACAAAAGTACAGATAACACTTACAGTGGGTGCAAGTTAGTATGTTTTTATAAAATATTAACTATGGAGAGAAGGCAATATGCGTTACGTTTACAAGTTTATCTTGAGTTTACAGTTTGCTCTTAAATCTCGTTGAAATCGAATTTATATTTCACCCTTAGCCTTGTTAAAATCTAGGTATTCAGTACCAGGTAGGTAACTGCTTCTTCGAGATAACTCACGGAGGTGCACCCAGAAAAATAGTTCCTTGATTCAAGTGCAAGCTGACACAACATGACACCATTGAAACAAGGCAATTTTGTCTTTGGAATAAGATTTTTCTCTTATTCGGAAGAAAATATTAGCTTGTTCTGCAAGAGTAAATTTGATCTTGTGTCAGCGTGCACTTGAAACAAGGAAAAATCAGGCGGTAGAAACGCTCCTACGCGACCGTAAACCATGCGCGGGCCCAGCCCTGCCGCCGCCGCCCGCCACCGGAGCGCTGCGGAGCGCGTGAGAGCAGATTGAAAATCTTAAATTTCAGTATCTTGCCGTGTTTGCCCGACGTTGTCCCTATATGCGTTGCAAAGCGCACAGTCTGTACTTTCCATAGGTATTTTTGTCGTAATTATCCGAGGTCTGCGAGCTGAGAAACTTTAGGTAGAATACGAATGCGAGTGGTCGAGAGTAGCGCTTTGACATACATTTCCCAAAGTTTCACCAACTTAGAGTTGACGAACACACCAACTCCAAGCGTGAAAGTTCGAGGTAATGCTTTAATCTTGAAAGTGAGACTATTCGGCAGCTCGTATGTTCATTATTTACTGAGAAATCGACAAAAATCTGCCGCGTCCAAGAAACGGCGGCCATGACACTTTCGTGTCAGAAGTTCGTTAAACGCGGTTTTAAAGTATTTAACAAACGAGTTTCGACACATCTCACTTGATATTATTCTTCTTTAATCCTTTCTGCAGGTGCGAATACCAGTGGCCCACCTCAAATGTGAGTAGTTTGTTTGTTATAACCTGCAAAAGTCAAATGTTGTCACTTCGGTCATCATACACCTCAAACTTGTGCAGGTTATAACAAACAAATTACTCACATTTGAGGTGGGCCACTGGTATTCGCACCTGCAGAAAGGATTAAAGAAGAATAATATCAAGTGAGATGTGCCGAAACTCGTTTGTTAAATACTTTAAAACCGCGTTTAACGAACTTCTGACCCTAAAGTGTCATGGCCGCCGTTTCTTGGACGCGGCAGATTTTTGTCGATTTCTCAGTAAATAATGAACATACGAGCTGCCGAATAGTCTCACTTTCAAGATTAAAGCATTACCTCGAACTTTCACGCTTGGAGTTGGTGTGTTCGTCAACTCTAAGTTGGTGAAACTTTGGGAAATGTATGTCAAAGCGCTACTCTCGACCACTCGCATTCGTATTCTACCTAAAGTTTCTCAGCTCGCAGACCTCGGATAATTACGACAAAAATACCTATGGAAAGTACAGACTGTGCGCTTTGCAACGTATATAGGGACAACGTCGGGCAAACACGGCAAGGTACTGAAATTTAAGATTTTCAATCTGCTCTCACGCGCTCCGCAGCGCTCCGGTGGCGGGCGGCGGCGGCACGGCTGGGCCCGCGCATGGTTTACGGTCGCGTAGGAGCGTTTCTACCGCCTGGAAAAATTTACTTGAAACAAGAAACGATTTTTATGGGTATGTGGTCTTGGTGCAGAGTGCATCTTAGTTTGGTTCAAACTTGCCGCTAACCATTTAGTGTGTATTGTTGTACCAGGTGTCTGAATTACCGTGCGCTGTTTTGTAGTTACAATGTCCGCATGTGGGCGGGCTGCCTATACGGTCGAGAATAAAAATTACGCTGAGTCACCTCAGTGAATTTTAATGACAAATAAAAGTGTTAATGGTGTACAGTGATTGTGCTCAATGTTTGATGAAAAATGTCATATTAATTTTTCCACACAAACTCTTAATAGTTTTAAAGTAAAATCGAGCAGTTCAGTTTGCTTAATCTTAATTTGAAATAGCTGTATACCAGTCGTAATACTTCTGAAGTTACTCAATTTTTTGTAGCAAAGAAGAATTATCGTTATAAGCCAGAAAAACTCAAGAAGAGTTCTGGCAGCCTTTTTTCTTGCTTTTTACACATGGCTTCTTTTGTGTCGTTTTGTCTTTGTGCACTAAGAACTGTTCGTTCCCAAAATTGACGAATAATACTTTCCCTGTACGATCTATTCGTGAAAGATAATTTTCGTGAAATTACGAAAGTCATCAACAGTGTGACACTTTCAAAGACAATTTGTACTGGACTCAGCCTCTTTTCACGGAGCATTTTGAAGCGCGCGCCCGACCAGTCTGCACTTCATTCTGGAGCAGGGGAGGTTGGAGAGAGGAGAAGGAGGGGGGGGGGGGGCGGAAGCCGTAAGAATGTAAGAATGGACCGTTTGGGCCCCTCCAATTTTCCAGGCAGGCTTGGCCGACCGGGGCGGGCAGGCAAGTCTTTGCATGCACCCACCTTGCCTTCTACAAATTATTATTTCGCCGTGATATTTTTTACGATGTAATAAGTCCCTCCCCGCTCTCCTCTCCCTCTCTCCCCGACTCCCCACGGTGGCGATATTGACCGCGCTGCTGGCCGCGCGCTCGGCAGCGTCAGACGGCCAGATTTATCTGCCGTATAATCCTGGAAGAAATTAACGCTTTTGTGCGTGTCTCGCATCCATCTTGCGCCGCGGCCGAACACGAACGTGCCCGCCGGGCCGGCCGGGCAGCGCTAGGCCGCTCCGCGAGGTGCTGGCAAAATTATTAAATTCAAACAAATTGTCGCACGCGCTCTCTCTCTCTCTCTCTCCCTCTCCGCCGGGGAGATAGTTATGTTCGATACAACCACCTGCGAAAGCGGCGCTGTTTATGAGGTGGGACAGGAAATGATTTTAAATGTGTCGAAATAACGGTCCGTGTGTGTCCATACTCGTTTTATCGTTTTGTTTTTTGGGCGGGTAGTGCAGTGGAGGAGAGTATTAAGGGTTTTGTTATCGGAGGGACATTCAGAGATGAGGCGCCGCCAAAGCGCGGTAGTGGAAGGGGGAGGGGCCGGGGGTCCCATCGAGGTGTCCCACCGTCGCTAGAAGTAGGATGGGAGCGTCTCGAGGAGGCTGCTCCTCTCTGTTCTCTTCCGGTGACGCATTCTAACTGCCAGAGGTGTCATTGACTCCGACGGGCGTCTCTCGTATGAGTGTGTGTGTGTGTGTGTGTGTGTGTGTGTGTGTGTGTGTGTGTGTCTATCTTTGAGTGCGTGTGTGTGTGCGTGTGCGCGTGAGACTTGCACGCTTGTGTACCTAGAGAGAGGAATATTGCTTTGTGCACGGCTCTGCTACTGTACTGTACGTACGTAGAGCCGGTTTGGATGCTCAAAATACCAGGTAACCGGGTCAAGTCGCAAACTGGTTAGGTTAGGTCAGGTCCGGCGCGCGGGGGTTGGGGCGCTTTTGTTTTGTTTTAAACGCGGTTGGGAGGGGAAGGGGAGAGGAGGCGCGGGTCTTTGTTTACTTACCTTTTGAGGTGATTAAGCACCGGGTCGGTTTCGAGAACAGTGTAGTCGGCTCGACCGCTCGATAGTGAGAGCGTCATCCATTACAGTTGGGCCCCGGCGCCTAATGCCCCGGCCGCCCCGCCCCGCCGGAGAGCACCGCAATGTAAGCCAAAATTTACGCGTCGTGGGAAATTGATGCATTAACACGGCCTGGCTTAATGGAGCTCTAAAGACCACGAGGGCCACTGCTACACTACGCTAGAAAAACAGAGGTTTGTCTTATTTACATAGACCCGTACCGGTGCGAATTTTCCATATCTGTCTAGAGTTTTTTAACTTATGGCTGAAGATACAAGCACCTATGAGGCGTTTTAATTACTGTGTGGTACAGTACGAATTTTTGAGTGCACCTACAAATGCCGACAAATGCATTTAAGTCATTAGCACCACTCACGCGGTTTAATGCGTTTTATTTACTAGGGTTTTTAGGTGAGAATTTCTTTAACACGTTGATTCCCACCCAGAGCTGTTTCAAGGGTTAGCGACCTCCAGCAAAGCATCGAATTGTATTGTCCATCTGCATCCCCAAGAGCTGCCTAACCCCATCATTTTTTTGATACCGGATTACCAAATTGTAAAGATTACCAATATGATTTCGAAAGATTACCTATGAATCGCAATGAATACAAGGTATATGATTCACCTGCATTCTAAATCCAAACGCGGCCATTTTTTGTTCCGAGAAAGATGCATTCACATCTTAAGTAGTTCTTACTTCTTTATCTTGTAAGTTACAAATTTGCATTCTATAATTGAACAAATTTTATTTTTGTCCATGGGAGGGATGCAAATTCTTCACATTAAAAATGCGCGGTTGCACTTAGGCAAGATGTGCACAAAACTGCATGTCTCAATCAACAAATTTGTCCTTTGAAAGGACCCTCATGGTGCATTACCAGGGATTTCCAGTACCAAGGGTGGATCTCCAATGGAGCAATCTAAGCTACCAATCACCCATCACCTGTCACCCATCACCTGCGATTTTGTGCATTTAAGCGTACAACTCGGGTTGTGGTTAAGACTTTGGATATGTGTGAACAATAAATATGACTATACACCTTATGATTATTTTGCGATGTAGACCTCGAAGTCAGAAGTGATCGGTAACGGATGATGGGTGATGGGTAGAGATTGCTCCATTGGAGATCCACCTCAAGTCTGTGCACTGTTAAATTTCTGCAAAGCAGCGCTTTGCAGAACTGCGAAGTATTTAGATCTTTGTAACTACGAAGCATTGACTTTGCAATTATAAAGTGATGCTTTACAATAGCGAAGCAATGAAAACACGCTAAAAAGCATCGCTTTGCATTTGAAAATCATCATTTTGCAATTGCAAAGCATCAGTTTGTATTTGATAAGCATCACTTTGTAACTGCAAAGTAAATGCTTTGTAACTACGAAGGATCTAAATACTTCGCAGGTCTGCAAATCGTTGCTTTGCAGGAATTTAACAGTGTGCACGCAGAACAAAAATTCGATTCGTGGCTCTGCTAAGTTTTTAGCACCGGGGCTAAAAAATTTAACGGAATGGACTGAGCTAATTTATTTAGCAGCAGGGCTAATTTTTTAGCCATATAGTAAACCACAACGATTATTTACCGTGTAGCTAATGTCACTTAGCTCTACAGCTAAATATTTTTACACCCGGCTAATTTTTTGGCACGGGTGTAAAATTGTGCAGTTAAACCGATTTGCACGGAACTGAATTTTATTTTTCTGCGTGTGTACGTACATCTGATTACCACAGGTGGTCACTCCTCGCACATGCTCATCCATCCATCCATTATCCCTCTCTAAAACAAGTTCTACTAAGGACTCTGCTCTTAGGAAGGCTCCAAGAAATTTGGGGGGGGGGGGACTTTGCACTATTTCAAGAGGATTTTGGAAGGACCCAGAGGACCTTCTGTTAAAGATCCGGAGGACCTTGGTGACCCCCGATAAAGGACCTTGAAGCACTCCAGAGGACCTCCGAAGGACTCGGTTCCGTGCAGGGCCCCGAGATGACAACTGAATGCGCTCCATCATCCGCACTATCGCGCTGGCGCTGCGCTGGCGCGCCTGGCAGGCTTACGGTCCCGGCCCCGGGGATGACGGACATTTGTCGTGTCGCTTTCACGTGGCGATGCGATAGCCGCTCGAACAAAGCGCGTCACGCTGCCGGCCGGGGAACTTTGTGAGAACGAAGACATTGGAAAATTATCTGGATTTTTACTCGGTGCATGTCGGAGTCCTCCCCTCTACACACGCCTCTCCACGACCAAGGAGAGGCCCCGCGGACAAATGAATGGCCGCGAGCGGTTATCGATACTCCTTTTCCTTTTCCCTCCTCGTCTGTTATTCTCTTCACGTCCCTGTCGCTTCCTACAGCAGATTTGCATCTGACACCTTTTGCACCCAGCGGAAGGCTATCCAGAGTTATAGTCAGCCGGGAGATGGCTCGGGCGGCGGGGCGGCGGGGCGGCAGGCACAGCGCAGCCAGCGCAGCCTCGCCTACAATTTACTATCGCCGTGTTGGCTTTTCGCGTGGCGCGGCTCGGCGTCTCACTGGCGTCGCACTGACGTCGTGCAGGCGTCCACGCGGGGCGTCGCGGCGGGCGGGCGGCGGCGTCGCCGGGCTGGGGGACTGAGGGATGTGCGTGTGGGGAAACCCATGCGACGTCGGCGCAAACCCGGAAGCGCAAGCGTGCCTCTTCACCTTCCTTCCTTCCTTCCTTCCTTCCTTCCTTCCTTCCTTCCTTCCTTTATTTTGCATATGTTTCTTTTTATTCTTCTCACACTGCCCCATGAGGTGTGTGTGCATGTGTGTGTGTCTTTCGCGGTACAACGCGTGAAAGGCAGGCATGTGCGCAGCCGTGCACTGGGACAAATTATGTGGCGTGACCTTTCTCGGCTGCTAGCTTTCTTATCACGTCACATGCGCGAGCGTGCACGTGCGTCTGTGCGTGTGAGTGTGTTGTGTGTGTGTCTGTCTGAGTGTGTGTTCCGATCACTCTAGGGGGCTCTGCTGCTGCACTGTTAAAAAAAATCCTGGGATTTCACGGAGGAACAGTCGTGAAAAGTATTGCCAAAGTCCTTTGGGATTT
>NW_026267188.1:1412549-1416980 GCF_000697945.3 Frankliniella occidentalis | reverse complement strand
CGTTCCGTGTTCTCTCTCTCTCTCTCTTTCTCTCTCTCTCTCTCTCTCTCTCTCTCTCTCTCTCTCTCTCTCTCTTTCTCTTCCTCTTCCTCTCTCCCTTCCTCTTTCCCTCTCTCCCTCTCTCCCTCTCTCTATTCTCTTTCTTCTCTCTCTCTCCGTCCCTTTTCCCCTCCCTCCCTCTCACAGGCCCGACACCACTGCCACGTTAATTATCGGCTTGTCTTTCGCTCCGTCCTTTTGGTCCGGCCGACCCTTCTTGCCCGGGCCGGCCGGGCCGGACGCCAACCGACGCTGAGCGAAGCCACGAGGAGGAGGAAGAGGAGAGGGAGTGGAGTGTGGAGGAGGACAAACGGGAAGGAGAAGGAAGAGAAGAGCCGTAAAACTCGGTGATAGATCTATAAAGCGGGAGCCAGTGATATCACGTGGGCGGGGACACGCGTGAGAGCGAGAGAGACGCTCTGACGGGGAGGCCCGGTTCGTTATGAGTACGAGAGAGACAAACACCTGTGCGCCGCGCTCGAAGGAGGAGGAGAAGGAGGAGAGCGAGAGGAGAGAGGTCCTGTGGATGCTGCGCTCACGGCCCGGCGCCCCCCGCCCCCTCCGCCCCGCCTCGCCTCCCCAGAGAAGCGATCGGAGGCGCTCGGGTCTCTTCGGCCGATGGTGATCGGATCCGAGCCGAGCGTCCATGGCGCAATAAGCGGAGAGGTCCGCCACTGCGCTCGGCGCGCCCGGACCGAGGTTTTGGACGCACACAATCTTGAATATTTTATTTAGAGGGGTCTTGAGTTTGTCGGGATTTATCAAGGTATTTGAAATTCATTTTAAGAGCCGATGGGGGGACGGCTTGGCGTGTTTGACGGTATCTCGTGGAGAAAATTAAGTGGGTGGTGTCAGTCTGTACGTACGTATGTATTTATTTACGAGTTTAGGTGAAAACGTGAGACATGAACGCAGGGCAAACGGCGAGTTCCCGAGAAGCAGACGACGCGACGGCGAGGCACCGGCGCTGATTTTCGAAAATGCTTTGCTCTGGAACTGTGATCATGCACGCTCGGCTCGTTACCTCGCTGACCCCGCCACGCCACGCCACGCCCGGGTCCGCTCCGGCGACCGGCCCGCCGCCGGGCCCCACCTTCACGCCCTCAAAGACCGAAAATTGGCTTCATTTCTGACTTTCCTCGATGCCTGTATTTGTGTAAAAAACGAGGAAATCATCAGCCGAGTCTGGGGCGCAATGTGGGTCCCGGAGAGGGGGGGGTGGGTGGGGGCATGTGGCCCTCCAGCGCGCGGCGGGCAGCGTGCGGTGGTGCTGCCCAGGGGAGTGTACTTCAAATTACCCGGTTGTTTTACACTCGGACGCTGCTGATTCATCTCGCTGTGTACCTACTTTGGGGCTCCGGGCTCCGGGCGGGTGCAGCAGGGCGCAGCAGCAGCCCGCCCGCCCGAGCCCCCCTTTTCTTCTCCTCCCTCGTTGTCTGCGGCGTTTCTCCTCTGTCTCGGCGGGCCCGGGCCTTGCGCAGCCGCGACACATAAACACACGCATTGGAGGAGGTAATTACTAATTACGCCTCGCGCCGCCTTGCGCCCCGCTCCATAACGAATCCCTCCTCCTCCTCCTCCGTGACCCCGGCGGCGACCGGGCCGCCCGGGCCGCCCGGGCCGCGTGGCGTCTAACAGGAATACGGAAACGGCTTCGGGCTTTTGATACCAAAAAGAGAGAAATACACGGTGGTGAAAATAACGTCCATAAATAACCTCCGTGAAGTGGAGGTTATCCACCTCTTGGTTTGCTCTGTGCACCCCGCCCGGGGGGCCCGGCCGGGCCCCCTGCTGAGCTAGCCTAGGCCGCCCTCCGGCGCCGGCGCCCAGCGGGTCTGCCTAGCCGGCCAGGCGTTTTTGCGGAAGCGCGCTGCGCTGCTGGCGGCGGGGCCGACCCGGGCCGCCGGTCCTCCGGGCCGCTGCCGTGGTTTGTCGTCGTGCGGTGCCGCTTCGACGGGGCGGGACGGACGGACAGATGGACGGACGGACGGCGCGGCTCACGGGCTGGCCGGCCCGTACATGGCATCCTCTCTCTCCGCCGCCGCGGCGCTCCTGTCAAAGAGAAACGCACAAACGACGATAAAATATTCCAGGACATTCTATAAATTGTTGCTTCCGAATATGGCGGCGGTGCTGTCCTCCGAATGGCCTCAGGACGGCGAGGGGCACGGCGCGGCGCGGCCGCCGGCTAGGACCACGCGAGGAAAGGAGACTCAGTTGAGAAGCAAAAGGAAAATGGGCGAAATTGTGAGATTTTCGTGCGCGTTATTGCGCGCCCTTTCCGGGCGGTCAACCCGCGTCCCGCGTGTCGTGCGAAATGAAATGGTCGAGCTGGGGAACAGAGAGGGCGGGTGATGCGGGGGTCTGCCCCAGCCGGACTAACGGGATCTGCGGGTATCAGGTCGTTGAAAAAAAAGGAGGAAAGTGGGAGAGGGAAGTGATCACTACTCGTTAAAAAATATTGGCGGGCAGTGCAATGCGGTCGTCCGCTGCACTACCTTCGTAAACTTGTTCCAAATCGATTGAGGCAGAGAATATTAAAATATTAAGGTCATAGCATGCCTGCGATGTGGCCTCTTGATGCGACGTAAGTTTAAACACTGACAGGGGGTTCGAAGTATTTGTTTTTTGTTTTGAGTTTTTTTTTGTTTTGTATCTCTGGCCCTTAGGGTAAACACAATAGGGTCCGGGAGTGTGCCGCTCCTGGTCCGGGGTAAGCGGGGGACAGGGGGGCTGAATGGAGCCAGACCGCACTGACCCACAGGTGCGATAGCCCGAGAGAGAGAGAGAGAGAGAGAGAGAGAGAGATCCACACGGATACGAACGCGCCCGGGCCGCCAACTTAAAATGCAAAAAAGCGGGGCAACACATCGCCATGAATTTGACAGGTCGGGAGATAAAAGATAAAAAGCGTTTTTGGTCCGCTTTGTATCGAGAGGTTCGCGGTCGTAAGGCTTTGATATACAATGAACGCTAGGCTGCTAGGAGGACCCGAGATTGCTCCGAGCAAAAGACTAGAGCGAAAGAGATTGCCTTGGGTCGTCACAAATAAAAAAAATATATCTGCAGAAGTGTGTTTTTTTATTTAGCACTGTTCTCTTTCGTATAATAATGGTCACAGAGCGCCGACTTTCTTCTAAATTTGGGGCGTCGTTGTTATCACTCGACATCTCGCCCGGCCCGGCCGCCCCGTACGGCGCACTTGCGACACGGTTTTTGCATCAACAAGAAGTTCTCTTTGCCAATTTATCGATTGACACGACGCGGCGTGTGCGTTAAGCCCTCTGCTTTAAAGAGAGGAAAATCTATACGCGGCTCGCTCGGGCGGCGTTTAAATCTGTATCTCGGCGTCCCTCTTTATAAAGTGGGCTCTTCCTGCTGCTGCTGCTTGTGCTCGGCGAAGTTGACCTTTTTTTTTACCCATTATTTTCTGTGTTGCTCGCGGAGGATGATAATAATAATAATGAAAAATTGCTCGTTGTAATTGACGATGGGGCAGAGATTAGGCCTTAATTAACCGAGTGGCCCTGCAATGTTATCGCACGACTCGGCCAAATAAAATAAACGAGGCCGATCTGAATAACAAGGAGCAGCGGAGCCCGAGCTGCAAAACGCTCCTGCTGCTGCTGCTGTCGCTGCTCGGTGGAAACGCTCGCCCGGCGCGAGCGCTCTGCAACATTTAACGATTTTGTTAACAAACCCGGACCCTAACTGAGCCTCAGGCCTGAGGGGAGAGGTGCCCCCGCGTGACGGCAGAGCAGCTGGGGGTGGATCTCGGCGGCCTGCTCTGGAGGACTCTAGCTCGGGGCCGCAAACGGCGAGGAAAGCCGACGGACGGGAACATGATTCGCGCCCCCTGGGCAGGGCGAGGCACGGGACATGGCGGGGCGGGGCGGACTGAGAGAGGAAAGAGGGAGGCCCTTTGCAAGAATGTTGCATGAGGCGACGCTTGTCCGCTTATCGCCAGTATAAGGGATCCAGGGGTCCGAGCGGAGGGAGGGATATAATGTATCGCCGTACCTTAGCCGTCGACCTCCCAAAGCCCCCCGAAAGTGGCCGTCCTCGTCGTCGTCGTCGTGGCTCGGCTTTAGAACGGTGGCAGATTCAGATTCCAGGCCAGCGACGCCTTCTCTCTCTCTCTCTCTCTCTCTCTCTCTCTCTCTCTCTCTCTCTCTCTCTCTCTCTCTCTCCGTCCTTCCTTTCCCTGCTATGTCTCTGACGCGCGCGGTCCAGAGGACGACTAATGAGTTTCCGTGTTCATTAGGCAAGGACCAGGTCGAGAGAGGCCACTCTTTACTGTACACTGTACCGTGTCCGTCCGCCCCGGATACCGCGCGAGAGGCCGCGTTACTGTCGTGCGTGTGTGTGTGTGTGTGTGTGTGTGTGTGTGTG
>NW_026267188.1:1398208-1407270 GCF_000697945.3 Frankliniella occidentalis | reverse complement strand
TCAAGCTTACAAACTATACGCGGGGTGCACCCCTCGCTTGCTCATCGCTTTGAAGCTATAAAACCTGCGACATTGTGGCAGCGCCACAAAGGGCCGGCCCGAGGGGCCCAGGGGGGCCCAGCGGCGGCCCAGCAACAAGACCCCGAGGGGGGCTCCTCCGTTGTGCCCCGCTCTCCCCTGCTCCGGCCCCCGCGCGCCCGGACCCCGCAGCCACCCATAAAACGAGAGATCCCCATCTCGGGCCGGGCCGAAGCTGCGGGTCGGAGTGAGGGTTTGGTCCGAGCGGCCGTCCGAAGTGGACCCGAACTGCCCTTCTCCCCCTCCGGAATGAGGAGGCGACGCCGAACGGACGCTTGGATCGCGTTTGGGAGCCCAGCACGGCCTCGTCTTCCGATTTCCATTCGCCCCTCCCTGGGAGACTCACACTTCTGTTGGCATGTCTGCGAACCACGTAAATACGGACATGTCCTCGGAGGGAACTGTTCCAGGGGAATTGCTCTAGAGACGTGTCTGGCCGTCGCAGAAGCGTCTGCTGGGCGGCTTCGTCGTGGGGAAAGTTGGTGTACTACGCACGGGGCGCCCTTGGAGCGCACCCCGCCACGCCCCGCGCGCGCCCTTCAGATGCCCTTCACACGTGGCGGCTGGAAGCGCGCGCTGGAAGCCGCCGTGCACACTCTGCGCGCCGGGTGGAGGGAATTCTCTGGAGCCAAGAGTTCAGCTTTAACGCCGCTGACACACCTTTCAAGCTTTCTCCCCCCCCCCCAGCCGAATACCCTTGGCGCCATTCTGCGGCCCTTTCGGGAGCCGGCCAACGCAGTCTGCGGTCGCATCAGATGACCCGAGAGGCCGGCGTGCCAAGCCAAGTGCTCCGTGCAGTGAGTTCCATCTGAGGCGAGCTGGGCTGAGCAGCTGCGGCTTCACGCGCGGCGCGCTCTGGCGCGCTGGCGGGCGCTGAGTGAGTGACTGCGCCTCTGTCGGCGCACGACTCATTATTGGCACTCGCTTGGCACTCATTATTGGCACTCGTTTGGTGCTCTCGGGTCCCGTGCCAGGGCCGGGACCTGGCCGGGGCCAGGGGGGGCCGGGCCCACTCGCGCGCTACGTACGCCCCGAGGCTGATTTTTACGTCGATGACAATAGTAGTGCCTATGAGTTATGTTTCTTTTGATGTGGGGGGGCCCTGGGCCGCGGCTGGGCCCCGCCTCTCCTCCAGGGACACCGTCATCAGGACGCCCCACGGGCCCCACATGGGTCCCCCCTCGCCCCTCCCCCTCTTCCCCCCTTTTCCTCTGCCCTAGTCGGCCTTACGTAACACGTTCCTTGACCTCTGATCCACTGAACCAGAACTAAGGCGCCTTTGCCTCGCCCGGCCCCACCGCCTCGCCGCCGCACCACGCCCCGCACCCGCGCTCGCGCTTCGCGGATAGTCAGACAAGGCTCGCGCGCACACTTCGCAGGGGGTCCTCCGGCCCCGCCCGGGCGCTCATACAAGTGTCGGGTCACAGTAAACACTAACTGCTCGGACGGGTTTGGGGGCGTGGCGGGGCGCGGCGCGCGTGTCGGGCCTCCTGGTTGTTGTAGTATAGTAATAGTGGAACAAGTGGTAGCGCGTCATCGTAAAGCGCCGCGCGAGCCGTGTGTGGTTTTGCGGTGCGGTCAGCAGTGCCGCGCCGCTCCGTCCTCGGGCTCTCTGTTTACCAACAGAGGAGGCGCTCTCAACCTGCTCTGCTCGACCTCACCCTCGTCGCGCCGGGTCACGCCGGCCCGTCCGGCCGGCTAGCCCGGACTCGGTCCGGAGCGGTCCGTCCGCTGGCCGGAGTCGTCCAGTCGGGCCGGCTCACCTGTTCACCAGGGCGGGGGTGGGACACGCGCGGCCAGCGAAAGTCGTCCTGTGGGCGGGGCGGGCCGGTCAGCGCTTCGGGGGGATACTGGGCCGCCGGGACGTTGACCAGGGTGGGTGGTGGGTGTCGTGGACCGCCGTGTTCGCGATGATGTGCGATATTGTCTTTGGTCGGGTGTTTGTTGGCGATGATGGCAAAGAAAAATTGATTATCGAACCGAACCGTACCTCCTACATCGTCCATCGATCACAAACAGTGACGGCCGCCAGCCCGCGCTCTCGCAGGCGCCACCGCGTAACTTTGCCGTCATGACCTGCACCACCGAACTCAGCCGTCTCGACGACGCGCCTGGCGAGCCGAGTTGATATCCCCACGACGGTGGCGGCGTGTGTCCTTGGCGGCCTGGTGGCGGCCAAGGTGCCAAGGCCGTGGGAAGACCCTCCCGTGCCGGGCGGCATAAGGAGAGAGAACAACTCGGCTGGCGTGCAGGGAAGCATCCAGGACGACGCCACCACCAGGAAATAATTTTTTGGGGGAGACAAAAAATTGTTTTTACATTTTTCTTTGTTATAACGCGCGGTTCACGCGGCGTGCACAGCAGAGTAGTGGGGACACGGATCGCAAGAGGAGGTATTTCTCCCAGTTTCGGATGAAATAATGACGTATCACTGACCGACACCTTCGGGACCGCATCTCTGCCCGCAGTGATGAGCGCTGACCGCATCTCGCGCTTCATCTCTCTCTCTCTCTCTCTTGAATTCGTTCTTTCTCCTCTATCTCTCTTCCTCTTCTCTCTCGGCGCGGTGGGTCAGTCAGACAGCGACGGATCTAAGTGCGCGGCGCGCGCGCGCCTTCAGGAAGCGATTTCGTGCGGTAAGTGTGCGGTGCGCAGTGGGGCGGCGCGGCTCGCGGTCAGACAAACCGGCCCGGGGCACGGGCACGCCATACAGACCGGCCAGCCAGCGTGTCTAGGACCAGACAGACCGGTAAACTACACACCTTTTCAATTTTCAATTGAATGTCTAGACTGGTCTGGTTGTGGGCGGGCCGGGCCGGGCGCGGCTAGCGCGACGACCACGTGGGGCCGGTGCCGGCCGGCCGTCCTTGGGAGGAGTCTGCACCCTCGGCCACGTGCTGGTGTTTGTTTTGCACGACGGGCGCTCCAGGCCGCTCCAGGCGGGCTCCAGGTGCCGGCCAGTTCTGCAGTACAGTCGCCTGACTGGTCGTGCGCACCCGATGCGCACTATACACTACACTGCAACTGCTGCTGTCCGTCGCGCTGGCAGTGTCCCTCGCCTTATGGACAGTCGGCGCCGTCCAGGCTCGAGCGTCGATACTCGGCAGTGATTAGGCGGCTCTCTGGCGAGCTCAGGGGGGGCTCCATAGCGTGTGATAAGCACAGCAGACACCGCCGAGATGGCTTTCGGCGCGACAAGCTGCAGGACTTTGGGTTCCAGAGCTCCAGAGTGTGGCTCTGGAATGAGAGAAATACAGCTCGGCGCGCTCTGGTCAGGTGTGCAACCGCTGTTAGATCACAACGTTGCGTCGCCACTTGACGCGTCCCGCCTGAGTCAGATCGCTGCTGCCGGCCGGCGGGGCCCTGGCGGGGCCGCGGGGCGAGGCGTGCAGGCGTGCGCGCTCATTAGGAAGAGAGAGTTTGTTCAAAAGGTCTAAAGGACACACGCATAACTCCGATATGACCCAAACACGGCCGACTCCCCCACCTGCCCCCCCCCTCCCACCTCGCGAGGCGCCGTGCCGCGCACCGCGACGCGTCGTAAAGCTGGGAAATTTATGGGGAAAGCCCTCTGCTCCGTGCGTGCGTGGGCAATGAAAAACCGCAGCGCGAAAGGACGGGGAATAAAGATGAGACGTCGTTGTGAGGGAGAGAGAAACAGATATGTATACAAGAAAATAAAAATGTACTCTACGCGTATTGCCGCGCTGCGGGGCGGGATTCGAACCCATGCGAGTGGTGTAATAATTTCGCTGAAATATCGAGTCCGCGCTGTCGGCCGGCTCGCTTTGCCCAGCTTTGCCCCACGCTGCTGCCACGGCCTCTCCGGACAGAATGAGGCGGCAATCGCTGAAAGCAATCAGCAGCGCTGGCTCCCTAAAGGGCGTCCGCACTTAGGCCCCTGGTGTTGGCCTCTGCGATGAGGGGTCAAGATGGCCGGCCCGGCTGGGGGAGTGTAAGAAGAAGAGGGTCTCCGTCTCCTTCCGCCCGACTCTCGCGTACCGGGTGTAACTGAGAATGCGCAACAGTGTTGCGGGTTTGCCTACCCAGTTAGCCCGTAAGGCGCCATGGCCCCTGCAGCCCTGGTGGGTATGCAATCCCGCAACACTGTTGCGCATTCTCAGTTACACCCGGTACAGCCGCCCCACCCCGCCCCGCCACCTCGCAGCCCAGCGCCCGCAAATACTGCAAAGTCACCCGATGCATTGGGCAGGCTAATAGAAGTTGGCCTCAACGAGATGGGCCGCTAGGTGGGGCTGGTGGGGCGCGCGTCCGCGATGCACCGGTCTCACGCACGTGCTTGTCGACTCATGCGCAGATAGACGGCATTATTATCATTATTATCACTCTTATTATTCTCTCTTAGTTCTGACCGTCTCATTCTTATTAGGTCCCACGCTGGGCTAAAAGGTCGCCGTCACTGTCAGGTGGGAAAGTGGGGTAGCGGACCGACCCGCAAATCGTATCGACATCGCATTCGGCGCGAAGAGACCGTCAAAAAACCTGGTAGTGTCTTTCACACCACGGAGGTCTTGCCTCATCCCCACTGTCGAATCGGCAATGATTTATTTTGCGCCGCCTGGCTAGTTGGTACTTGACTGGTCGCGAATCGCTCTCGACCGCACACATGAGTGTTAGAATAAGCGCACGACCGCAAAGAGGAGGGGGAGGGAAGAGGAGGGCCAAGTGGCCGCGCGACGTCCTCGCGTGCCTGTCGGCCCCGACACCTCGATAGTGATCTGGGTGCAGCGCCCTCTGCCGGCGTGGAGGTACGTCCCACGCGCGCCCCTCTCCATGCACGGGGCCTACCTTGTCGTCCTACACGACGCAGCCCCTGCCGAGGCTCAAGGCTCACCCCGCCCCACCGATACCCTCGCCTAAGTACAAAAGGTGCGGGCGGGTTCGCCTGACGTCAACCATAGCGCCCGGCGAGTAGGCCACCCGCCATCACTAGTGCATTGCGGTACAGTGTGGCTTTAGGAGCCCGACCAGTGGCTGGGACACGCTGCACTAGACGTCGCATCTTGCATGTTCTGTTGTACCGGGTGTAACTATGAATACGCAGCTCTGTTGCGGGTTTGCCTACTCTTTACACATGTAAGGGGCCATGGCCCCTGCGGCCATATTGAGTATGCAATCTCGCAAACACTGCTGCGTGTTCACAGTTACACCCGGCACACGTGTAATAAGTTTCTCATCAAGAGGAACTAAAACTTGGCTTTGACGTTTGACGACTTAACTGTTGAAAAACCTCTTTTGTTGAGGTATTTAAAAAGATACTTTATGCTCCCGTACTTGAGGTAAAGGAATAAAATGGACTTGGTCTCTCAGCTGATGCATAGCTTCAACAGCCAATACTCGCAGCTAGAGTGAAATATGTTCGTCTGTTGTTGAGGATGCGGGTTATCTTCTCTCTCAGCTTACATTTAGGTTAGCTAAACTTCCCTTATAGTCGAGCCTACAATCAAACCAATGCGGCCGGTGGCGGCACCTTGCGTGCCGTTTCAACGACAAAAAAAAAAATCATATAATAAAACGAGATTGATGTGTCCGAATGTCGTCACCTCTTTTCACCCTCACAAATAATTTCCTGCACTTAGGCCGCGGCATGACAATGGGGCTCACGGCGTCCTCGTCGCACGCGCTGTTAGGGAGGCGGGAGCAACAGAGAGGGGAGCACACCTGACCCGGCCGGCTCGGCTCCGGTTGGCGTCCGACTGTCTTTCGTGAACACATCGGCATCCTTTCCTTTTGCGCAACCTAACCTCAAAAATGCGGAGCCGTCTTTCTTCCCGAATGAGCAGTCTTTACCATTTTATAATCGGCTAACATGCCGCGTCATAACTATTCCGTCGTTGAGCCAATACGTGGTTGCTACGCACTTTGAAAACTACTCGACGCAACTACATATAAACGTTAAATCAGCCTGTAAATCAATGTTTACCATCTGGTGGCGACCCGTTCCACCGCACCGCAAAAGAGCCCTTTCCAAAGTGCCGCACAATTAAATTTTCAATCCGCTGCCGCTGAAATTGATAATGCCAAGATTCTCCGGCGGCGGGCCCGAGGGGAAGGGGCGGCGAGGTCGAGTGTTTGCCAGCAGTCTTATGGAGATTGAGATTATTGATGTACGGCCGGCAGTACGCGATGCTCGCTTAATCCTTGATTACAACTTGGCGGCTGATTAAATAACGCCGGCCTGATCGTCAAGTGTTGCGCGCCGGCCTGGGCCTCGGCCGTGTGAGCTCGCCGCCCTGTCGCCCATTCGTTCCATTTCGTAAGTGTGAGCTTGGAAAAGAGAACCTCTGCGTCGTGGATGTGCCCTGCCGCCGCGGCAGTCGGTGGCAAGCTTCCAAAAAGGAGGGAAAAATCAGTTGGCTGACGTCGGCCAACTTTTTCTTATTTTTTTACACAGCATCAAAAATCGTTTTATTGTAAGCAAGTCGATGCTTGACCAGAGAAACGGCTGAGAGAGAGCTCGAGTGAGGTGAAGGAGATGAGAAGGAAGAGGAACAATTAAAATGGAGGAGAGGAGAGACAGCAGCAAGAGCCCCGCGGAACACAAGCCTATTTACCTCCCTACTATTTTTTAATCTGCCCCATAAATTCACGTGCTCAACAGGAAACATTTCCGTTTTATCAGCAGCGGGCCTCCCGGGGCCCCCTGGCTCCCATCACGAGTTCCCAATTATCTCGGAGGTTTCGGCGCGGCGCTGGCCAGCGATGTTGTACAGACCCGCATGTATCCACACGACACGCTACTGCCCAAAACTTCCCCACCGCATCTCATTGGGGCCCTCAGAGCGGCGGGGAAATAAAAATGGGATGAAATAAACTGTGAGGTTTGATTGCGCGAGAATCCTTGTGTGTCGGGGATGAGGAGGCGGTGCTGGTGTTCTTTGCACCTCCGCCGCCGCCACCGTTCTTTGTCAAAAAGTCCGGGAGTCACCAGAGGCCGTGCGCGGCTGCGTGCGTCCCAGAGGCCGTGACCCGCGGCGGTCCGAGTCATGTTGTAAGAGAAAGTGTTTTGCTTGCAGGATGTCGGCGTGACAGCTCCGCAGCGCTATGACCCGGCGCGCCATGATGGACGACCGGCCCTCCTCCCGGGGCACGCCGACGGGCACCCCCATGCCCGGCACCCCCATGCCCGGCACGCCCCCTTCGTCCCTGTCGGCGCAGTCACCCTCAGCCGCGCCGTCGCCCGCCAGGCAGGATACGCCGGCGCCGCCGCAGCAGGCGCCCACGCCGCCGCTCATGCTCGCCACCATGACCCCCGTCAACGTGGACGGCTACATGTACGAGCACCACCAGACGAGCGAGCACCACCACCTCCCGCACCCCCACCAGCCGCCCGTCATCTACAGCACGGCCAGCCTGACGGACCACCAGGGCCTCCCGGTGCCCGTCGGGGTGTCCGATGACGGCCTGATGGACGGCACCGGGGTCGTCGTGTACCAGCAGCAGGTGCCGCAGAACACGGTCCTCGTGTTGTCGGAGCTCGTCGACGACATGTCCCCCGTGCTACAGCTCAGGTGAGTGCCGTGGGGGTCACGCCGGTCACGGACCCAGGCGCGCGCCTCCGCTGTTAAAGATTAACGGCGCATCATATGTTTGTTACCTCGTCCCGGCGACGACGTCTTACCAGCCAGGCCCGGCTTAGGCTACCCATCCGCGAAAGAGTAAATTTTCGTTTCTGAAATATTTGTCTGTCAATTTGGGCGCGACGATAGGATGACCTCCGTTGCCCCGCGAGGTTCGGCTGCTGCGCGCTGCGCCCGCCGCGCGCGTGATTGGATGACCTCGGCGTTCTGTGTCCCTTCCTAAGACAAAAAGGAGACCATCGTGACGCTGCGGATCCTTTGACACGCGCCACGCCCTGCCACGCCCCGCCACGCCTGGCCCCCGGGGGTGCGCCCGTAAGCCCGCTGCTGATAATGCGTGACGTCACGTTTGCAGCCGCTTGTTTACTGGAAGCGATAGGTGACAGCGCTGACCTTGGCGGATTAAAACGCTGCCATGCTTTGAGGAGGCAGGAGGCGGCGGTGGGAGCGGCGCCGGCGTCGTTATCACGAAGCGATCTATCTGAGTCTTTTGCGTGCAATCACGGCCCATACGACGGCTGCGGCGGCGGCGGCCCGGTAGTAGTCGGACATCTATCATTATGCTGCAGGATCCCGCGCGCGCGCTGGCGTACCGCTGCTGGCTTACCACTGTTGTACGACTAGCGTACACTCTAAATGGGAAAGGACAGTTTTGTGTCCATCAAAGATGTGTTATCATGCGCACATTTCAATCCGTTGCCAACTTGTATCTAAAAATTTACAATTTGTACCCATCATCCAAAGTACCGGGTGTAACTGAGAATGCGCAACAGTGTTGCGGGATTGCATACCCGCCAGGGCTGCAGGGGCCATGGCGCCTTACGGGCTAACTGGGTAGGCAAACCCGCAACACTGTTGCGCATTCTCAGTTACACCCGGTACAAATGACTCTATGTTTATCTAGTTTATACAAGTTTGCACCCAATTGAGATCTGAAGGACACACAATCTTCCTTTTCTACTTAGAGTGTGTTGCTGGTAATCGATGCAGAAACCTGCTTAGTGGCAGTGTACCTGAATCGTCTAAAATTTTTAAACTCACTAGTGTGCGATTGAAAACGATCTGATAGTGTTGTAAAACGCGCGTCGCATCTGCGACCCGTAGGATAAGTTAATGAAAACAAGTATTTCCTTGTCTGTGTTTTGTGTTCTTCCTTTAGGCCGTGGTCAGGTTCAAGCGCAGCACACTTTCCAGAAGTGTGTGGGGACTCTAAGTTACAGTACTTGCACGACACTATGAATTGCGATAGGAACGTGGCAACAGCAGAGCTGCAACACACTGTGACGCTGGTAGGGGTTCGCGAGATGGAGCGGTCACGCCCTTTACGCAACTCATGCACGGCCCTTGTGGGTTTCGTCCTCCCCACCGGCTGGGGCGTGGCGG
>NW_026267188.1:1392781-1398158 GCF_000697945.3 Frankliniella occidentalis | reverse complement strand
GAGAGAGAGAGAGAGAGAGAGAGAGAGAGAGAGAGAGAGAGAGAGAGAGAGAGACTGTATGTGTTTTCTGTACAGATGTGTGCGTACAAATAGGAAGGTGCCAAGCAAAACAATGTGACAAAACCCTTAACCGAAATATGTATATGGTTTCGAACCTTCATGGGAGTATGGGAGTCATTGAATGAATATACTGAGGTATCGATAGCCTGGGCAGCGGGTCTGGCGGCCGGTGGCGCCTGTCGGGTGGCTGGGGCGCCGGGGCGCTCAATGGGGCACCCGCCCGGGCCGCCGGCCCGTCAGTCCGCTTTGTGTCTTCTATTGAAGGTGGTGTAGTCCGTGCTCGGGCGGTGCGTGGCGCGGCGTGGCGTGGCGGGCCGGTCCGGCGACCATTCAGCTGGCCCGGCCCGATCCGAGGGGAGTGGGAGTGTGTGTGATACGGGGGGGAATATTGACCAGAGGCCCTGTTACATGTTGGCGGCGTCCCCCGGCCGAAGTGCCGGCAGCGGCAGGCCGGGGTGCTGATCGGCTCACTCGCAATAATGTGATCGTCATAGGATACACGGCGGCATGAGTTGCGCCCGCGAACGTGTGTGTGATTTCGCTAGCGTTCAGTGCGTATTGTAAGCTAAAGCTCCAAAATGTTCAGGTCGTGAGCTCTGGCTAGCCAGGGCTCGTGGAGGGAGTGGGAGGTGCCTGCTGGCCGCCGCCGGCCGGCTGGGCGCGGATCTCGCCCGCTCCGCTTGGGCTTTTGGCGGGAGCCTGTTCGGCGCGCGTCGCGAGCGCGGCAATGGAGCAGCGGGCTCGCGGTGCTCATTGAGCTCTATGGCCGCGCTTGTTAGTAAACACAATTACTAGAGCCTGGTCCTGGGCCGGGCGGGCCGGCGCGGCCCGGTACCGAGCGCACTGGCGCACCTGTGTCGATGGACCATGCCCCGGCGAGCCAGCCTCACCTCGGAGCTCATCGGCGGGGAGCGGCGGGGCGCGGCGGGGCGCGGCGGCCCGTCGAAGGAGCGGCACGGCTGCGGCGGCGGTGGCTGCGGCGGCGAGCGGCGGCGGCCGAGGGCAGCGGGGGCGAGGGGCGTAGCGCGGGGCGCAGGGGCACGGCGCGGGGAGAGAGACAGCGAGAGGGGAGAGTGGGGGGCCCCGGACGGAGCCGGCTGGCGGCAGGTACCTTCAGTGCGAGCTGCTGTGAGAGAGAGAGAGGAGCCCGTGTGTGTCCGGGAGGCGTGCGCGGTGTGCGGTGTGTGTGTCTGTGTCTGTGCAGTGTCGTGTGTTGTGTGTCCCTGACGTGTCCGTGACGTGTCCGCGACGCGTCCGTGACAGTGTGCCGTACAGTGTTTGTGTTGTATACAGTGCTATCGTGTGAACCCATCTCATCATCCTCCTCATCTGCATCACCGTCGCTCTACTCCGCCGGAGCAGAACGCGCAGGTTAGTCCAGTTTGCCTGCCGCCCCTCCCCCCACCCCTCTGCTCCCCCTCCCCCCACCCCTCCCGGAGGCTAATTAACCGGGCACTACGACCACCTCTACTACTACACGCCGTGCTCTAGCGGCGCCTCGCCTCCGCTAGAGCCGCCGCCGTTTTTCGGCAACCTCTGCGATGGTGCGAAGATACCACCAGCGGCGCCTGCTGCGCCTGCGGGCCGCGGCGGCCGCGACGCCTCACCGGCCCCGGCGCCGCGCGCAGCTGAAGCAATGCGTGATGGAGAAACGGGACGACTCTTCTGGCCAAGAGAGCGAGAGAGAGAGAGAAATTTTTGGCTGTGCATTTGGACGACGCGCCGAGTGCCTCTCTCGGAAACTCCCCCTTCATGTGCTTGCCGCTGCCGCGGCTGTGCATGCGCGCACCGTCACTGCCGCCGCCGCCGCTGACAAAGTGCAATGGCGCTAAGTGCAATAATGGTGCCGGTGAAGGGGCTGGGCCGCGCTGGGCTGCGCTGGGCCGGCTCCAGGCATGCGGGCCGCGCCGCCCCGCGCGCCCCGCCCTGCGCGCCGGAGACTTGAATGGTGCTGGCGGCCGCGAGCTTCGGCGCCGCGCTATGGGCCAGTCGGGCCCTCCGCCCCTGCGCGCCGCCAAGACCAGCAGCAAGGGCGTAGTGCGGATCTGGCTGCCAGCAACTGGCAGCAGCAGCAGCAGGCAGTTTCGCCTACTCATTGGAGGGCGCTGGCGCTGGTGCTGGCGCTGTTGCTGGCGCTGCTGCTGGCGCTGCTGCTGGCTGGGCCGGTGGCCGCTCGCCCGCCTCCTCGGCCCGTACGTCCCGTCGCTGATTGTTTGCGCTCGCTGTCAGCACGGGCCGGGCCCCCCATATGTGTGCTGGGGGACCCTTTTAAGAAGAATGAAAGAAAGGCGCAAGAGGATGCTTTCTTTTATTTTATTTTTTGTCATTTTCGTATCGACCGCGAGCGGCGGCCGGCGACAATGGGAAATATCAGCAGCAAATAACAACAGCAGCAAGCGCAAGCCTGTGTTTGTGTTTGTGTGTGTGCGCGCGCCCCAGAAGCGGGATTAAAGGAGCAGGTGATCCCGTGCCAGCAGCGGCGCTGGCGCTAGCGCTGGCCGGCTGGCAGTGGCGCCGGGGCCCAGCGCCAGGACCCTTTCGCTCTGGCAGCGCGAGGCTCTTGCCGAGGCTCTTGCCCACGTGGGGGAGCGCGGCGCGGCGCTAGGCGCTATCGGCCGCAGTAAGTGGCCGCTGTAAAGCGCCCAGGGATTAGGATTAGTTCCGATGCAGTGGTTGGCGCCCCCCAGACTGTGCGGGGCGCGTGAGCGCGATGGCTCGTTAAAGTGGGAGTTAACTTCTCTCACTTTTTTGTACGCTTTCCATTTGTTTGCTTTTGTTTTGGTTTTTTGTAACGGAAGAGAAAAGAGATTGGAGGATCAAGCGGCGCCGGCAGTTTGTGTGGAGGTGTGTAGGATGGAAGAGCAAGGAGGAACAAACAGCACACCAACACTTTTGATATTATGAGATCTGAAAACAAAACAGAGAGGCCCCGTTGGTCGCGAGAGGTGTGTGGGGCCCTCTATGTGGCCCGGGCCCGGGCCGGCCGGCCGCTGGGCCCGCTGCCACGCGGATCTGTTTGCCCCTCGTGTTTGAGCGGCTAGGACGAGTGCATGTTTTGTTTGCTTTGTACCCGCGAGGTGCCCGCGAGGTGCCCGCGAGGTACCCGCGAGGTACCCGCGACGTACCGATGTGTTTGCGGAGGCATTGCCCCCGCACGCGAGGATTAGTGGCCGCCTGGCCGCGGCGTGGCGCGGCGGGGCGCGGCGTCTGCTCCGGCACATCGGCGCATCGGCCCCGACCGGCGGCCCGCCTACGTCTGCATGAGGGGCCTATCCTGGCCTGCCTGTGCGGTGAGGGGCGGAAAGCAAAAGCAGCACTCCACGAAATGGCGTAGGCCAATTTGGTTGCCATTTTATGACGAAGAAACAACATCAGTCGGAAAAAAGATTGCTTTGATTTTGTTGTTCTTATGTGTTTTTTTTTTTGGGGGGGGGGCGTCAAATTTAAGTTTGTTGAAGTTTTATTTTCCTATTATTTTCCGGAATGTTATGATCGAAAAACGAAACGTTTGGTGTCAAAATTTAGTTTTGTTTGTAAGACGGTTGCAAGTTGCAAAGAATTATTAATGTTTTTTTTTGTGCTCTCTTTTCTTTTTTTTATGATCTCCTTTAGGTGGCGGGATAGTTAATGGGGTGGTCGGCGTGATGAACGTGGCCTGCTAGACGAATGAATATTTTATAATCACATTAGCGGCAAGCGAAGCAAGCACAGCGACAGGAAGTTGAATCTCCGCGCCCCGCCACCGTTCCCCCGTTTGAATGCTGTTTTTCTCCAATTTCTCATTTTACTCTTGAAAAATAAAGCTATGGTGAAGTATTTATATGTTTTTGGCAAGCGCGGCTGGAAATTGAGAATGGAGTGCATGGGAATCGCAGACGGGCAGTGGCGGTGCGGCGACGCGGTGGCGGCGGCGACTGGGCGGGCGTTGTATTAATCTCGGTGACTGCATCTCCTCGGCGGCGCTGCCATTCTTGTGACAGCAGCGGCAGAGAGAAAATCATTAAATTCTCTCGATCGAATTACTCTGCTTGCTCGCTGCGCTGCGCTGCGCGGCCGCCCCGCCCCGGCCGATTGGAGCCGTTTAGATAAGCCCGGGCTGGCGCGTGATAATCAGGAGAAGGATGGGCCGCTTGTGAACGCGCATCTATCATGGCGAGTGGGTGAGAGGGGCAGCGAAGAGAGAGAGAGAGAGAGAGAGAGAGAGAGAGAGAGAGAGAGAGAGAGAGAGAGAGAGAGAGAGAGAGAGAGGCGGGGGGGTGGAGAGCACAGGGCAGTGACTACATGAAGGCGGCGCAACAGGCAGGTTGAAAGAATATACGCAGGGAAAAGTGATTCCCTGGAAATCCGATCAGTCATTGGGTGTCAACCAGGTCACTGCATGTTGTTGAGCTGCAGGCCGGCGTGGGACGCGCGGCGCATGTCAGAGTCCAGGGTGGGCTGCACTGTCGTAATATTTTATCTCGAGAAATCTCCGTTTCTATTAAAAACAAAAACAAAAAAGCAAATTAGTTTTCGTTTTTCCATGCTCTAGATATTTTTGGTTTAAGGTGGGTGTTCTCCAACCGACGTTTTTCTGGTAATACTGTTCCGCATGGAAGGCGTGCGGATGGGTTGCATACTCGCACGGGGCCTTAAGTTGCCGTTGTGAGAGTCGGTAGGGTAGGCAAGCCGCTCGCACGCCTGTATGGTAACAGTTTAACCAGAAAGAAGGCCACCGGCACCCACCCTGTATTTATTTGCACATATTGGCACAGTAAAAAAATAAATATAACAACGGTTCTTCAAAATAAAACGGCGGACGAAAATGATGGAAGGGCTTGGAATGCAGTTGGGGTGACGGGCAGTCGTGCGACACTCCTTGCATACCTGGTGTTCGTCTCGGGGCGGGGCGGGGCGGGGTGTGGCGGGCCCCCGCAGGGCTCGCCGTGTCCACGCTGCGGTCCGCGCCAGCATCAGCAGCAGGTCCGTCCGAGCGACGAGAAACATTTGGGGGCCATCAGAACGGGTTCAACGTTACCGTTAGCAAGCGACTCGCTGTCGGGACGAGACGACGGGGATCGAATTTCGAAAGCTCTCTCGGGCCGGCGGTGCGCTGTGCTGAGCCACGGCTGCTGCATGCATGCCCGTCGATCGACCTGCCCCCTATCGGTCATTACGAGAATTAAGAATTTGTTTTGGCCCGGGGCGTACATTTGCTGGTTCTGCTGGTCGGGTTTCGCTCCGCAGTCGCTGCGTGCACGCCTACATGCACGGGTTGCGGTGTTGCCAGTATCCCGCAGGATTATGTAAAAACCACGTGTAATCTGCCCCTGCCCCC
>NW_026267188.1:1379970-1384066 GCF_000697945.3 Frankliniella occidentalis | reverse complement strand
GTCCGAGCCCGACTCTAAGTTATAGGGCCAAAATGCAGGTATCTAGTCGTATGCAGGTGGGCATTCATTCCCGTGGGGTCCACCATGGGGGCCGTGCGGGGCTGCTGCAGCGGGTGCCTGCGGGCCGGGCAACCTGCACCCGCCCCACCACGCCCGGCCACGCCCCACCACGCCCCACCACACCCCGCCACGCCCTGCCACGCCCCGCCCGGCCCAATTCGCTCGAGTTACGATTATCTCCCGGAGATGGCGGAGCCAGTCGTTTCATTCCGCTTCGCATAAAGTCTTAGAGTGTTTGGCTTTGCGTTTAATTTTGTGGGGCGGGCCTGGGCGGGCTCCGCCCCGCTTTTGGGACGCCGTTGCCACGCGCAGAAGTGCACGTCGCGGACGCCACTAACTCGCGAGGGTGTTGGGTCGCGCCGGGCCGGGCCACGCCCCGCACCGCCCCGCACCGCGCCGCTCCCCGTTGACACACTTTCCGAAATGAAGTGGTGTGTGCCGCAAACTGTCCCGGGCCGGCGGGCCCACTGGTCGGTCCCACCGGAGCCAAACCCAGAGAGCAATTCGGGAGAAAGTGCCGTATTTTTGATCCTCGTTATCTGGCGGGGCGTGGCGGGGCGTGGCGGAGCACACACAAGGACTCGGACGCTGCAGGCTCCAGGGCCCACTACGCTCCGCCACGCTGCGCCACGCCCCGCCAAGGCCCGGACGTCACGCATCAGCCGTCATTTTGCCATAAATTAACTGCTTATATTCGCACCGAAAAAGGAGGGAAGCCAAATAATCTTTTGCCACGATATCCTCATCCTCATGACGTTTGTGGTCCCCCCTCACCTCGCGCCGCAATGCTCTGCCCTGCTCTCCAACTCACGTCTTCGCACCGTAATTTTTATCATTTCTTGGTTTTATCCCTTCCTTTTTCTTTTTCCCATTTGCGATTTTGGGGTGATTGAGTCTTGCGGTAGTGGCGACGGCGGCGGCGCGTCGTCTCGGAGGATTTTCTCAAGTCCCCCTGCTGCCTGCTCCTTTCTCTCCTCTTTCTTCTTCGTTTTGTATCTTCTCTTTGGGGCCGTCGTCGTGATAGCCCCCCTCCATCCTTTCCCTCTGCACCCCCCCCCCTCCACCCCGCCCCCTCTTCCCACCGTCGCCCATGCGACCTCTCAAATGACCACCTGCAGAGAAACAGAGACCCAGAGAGAGAGAGAGAGAGAGAGAGAGAGAGAGAGAGAGAGAGAGACGGCTGGGCAGCGTGGCGCGGCAGGAGAGCAGCAGCCTCCGACCATATTATTGCCCCCTTTTTTTTACGTCCCCGACTGCGACACCGTACATGACACATTAGAGATGGAATCATACATACAAGTGTGTCGCCGTCTCGTTACATTGTGTTTTTCTGGAATGTAAGCCAGCGACGGCGCTCTGCCCGTATTAGGCCCGAGAGCCGCGCCGCGCCACGCCGCATGGCGCCAATTAGAGGAGAGAGAGAAGCGCGCGTGGAGCAAGGTGGCTGCGGCCAAGTGACTTGCGCGAATTTTGTATATGGATAGGGGGTTCCCGACGTGCCATTGGGACAAAGCAGGCAAGAGAAGGGTCACGGGGTCGGGCCACGGAGCCATGGGCGGGTCGGGCCGTCTAGGCGGAATGCAGCGCGCACAGACATTGTGAATCCCCTCCCCCCTTTCCCCCTTTTCCTCTGTCCGGCTCGGCCGTTCATTCAAGCGCACTTCCACACACCCTCCGCACCGCCGGCCAGAGTCGCTCGCCAGGCGAGCCGCAAAACGCTCCGCGCCGCCGCGAAGAAAAAGAGGGAGAAAATATAATGATAATACAGACAGGCAACGAAACAAAACAAAAAAGTATTGAAAAAGGAGCGCCGAATAAAATGGTGCAAAAAGGGAAAAGGAGAAGAAAACAGGCGCGGCGATGCACCTTCTCTAAACGGATGGATGCCAACCTCCTTCGTCTCGCTTCCGCCTATTCTCCTGGCGTCGTTTCTCTCACGTCGCTTCCGTTTCCCAGCTCCGCCTACTTTTAAGCCTTTACGCGACCCCCCCCCCCCTTCCCGCGTGTTTCACTCGCTGATCGTCTTCGATCGCGGCCATTCGAAAAATAACAGGTTCCCAGTTGTAATGGTCACTCTTTAGTGTGCAATGTTGGTGTATAACCCGTGAATTATCATTCGACGACGGCGAGCTCTGCTTGCCCACCTGCGCAGGAGGACTGCTGAAGCCGTTCCGATAGAGTGATTCTGTACTCGTCGGAACTGTGTGCGCGCGCGTGTGTGTGTGGCAGTGTTTGTGCGCGCGCTATTACTCCGCCATTAAACGGCCGGCCGACATGTCCCCTAACAAGACGCGAGCCTCGCCGGACGCTGCTGCTGTAGCTGCTGCTGCCGTGGATACAGCAGACGCCGCAGCGGCCACGGATGACCAAGTCGTCGCCGCAATACCAAGTCTAGGAAACGTAACGGCGCACTGCTGCTGCTGCGCTGCCCTATAAAGGGAAGGGCCTGGTGCGGGGATGGTCCTGCACGTGGGGCGGCAGTGCGAGGCGGCGGCGGCGGCGGCGAGCCCCATGCTGGCTTCTGAGAGACGAGCTGCGCGCGGAGCGGCGGCGCCACGCCGCACCACGCCGCGTCAGCGCGTCCCAAATGAGCTGGCTGCGGCACCGAGTACATTCCATGTGTGTGTGCTCGGAGAGAGAGAGAGAGAGAGAGAGAGAGAGAGAGAGAGAGGCGTCTTAGCGATCTGACGATCTGAGTGGAAGGTCAAGGGGTCAAGAAATGCCTTGGCAACGAATGACGTGCACTCTCCTCCTCCTCTACACCTCCCCACCCTTCTTCTTCCGCGCGCTCAGCCTGCACCAGCGCGTGTGGCGTGGTGCGGCGTGGCCCTAGTAGGTTAGGCCCTCTAGGACGCCGTCGGGAAGGCCACACGACTGCCAATAATCTATATGAGCCGCGTTCGCACGAAGACGCTGATTGGGATGCCCGGAGGGCTCATGCGTCTTGCGCCACGAGTGCGAGGCCGACCCGAGCGACTCTTTGATTTTGACAAATTCGCGCCGGGTGGAATAGACAGACAGACTGTGTTTGTGCTTTTGAGCGCTCGCTGCAAGGTTACTTATCTTTTGCTGTGTAATCCCGAGGGTTGAAGCAACACCTTCGGCACGACTCTTGTAGTGCATAATCTTGTTGATTCAGCACCGATAATCTAGCATCTGATTTGCTTCCACACGATTACATACCAAATCTCGTTTTATAGCGCTTTGCTGCCTCGAGCCTCGCGAGAGGGAGGGAGAGATATACGATCGAGATATCGATGTGTATTTACTATACCCTCCGCGGCGATCGATTTACTCGTGCGACAAGGACGATGGCGGGACACTTTCGAACGCGGCCAATCACACCTTGCTAGCCGGCGGCGGCGCAGGCCCCGCCAATGGTGGCGCCACGCCGCGCCACGCCCCCCGCCGCGCCCCTGTAGTGGCGGCTTCTGGCGCCCCCTCTGGGGGACCTCTCCGGGGTCACGCGGGCGCGCGACGCGCACGTGCACGAGCCTGCTCGCCGGCCGCCGGGCTGCAGGTCGCCTGCCGTTTGGTTTCACTGGAGATATTTCAAGGCGCGGCCTCTCGTCTCTCTGGCGCGCCGCTTGGGGTGCGCAGGTCAGTGCTGCCAGGAAAACACTACGCTTCTTGGCGCCGAGGCTGCTGGGCGTAAAGTTGCGCGTGGTTTCACCCGAGAGACAGAGAGAGAGAGAGAGAGAGAGAGAGAGAGAGAGAGCGGGGAGGGGGGGGGGGGAGAGAGAGAGAGAGAGAGAGAGAGAGCGGGGAGGGGGGGCGAGCGAGACAGTATGGGGCTTAACGGTTACATCCCGGTGAGGCGCCGAGGCCCCGAGGAGGGCTCTTGCAAGAGCCGCGCGTAGAGCCGTCGCTCGTGACGAGTGAGAATGTGTCGGGGAATGTGTTTGCGGCACAGTGTGCTCTCCCTCGCGGCGATGAGGGGCTTTTGTGCCGCAGCCTCGCGAGAGACTCGGGAGATCGATGGTGACGCAACTGTGTGGACCGTTCCAGTCGAGATTTAGTGAGAATTTCGAAAAAG
>NW_026267188.1:1378033-1379920 GCF_000697945.3 Frankliniella occidentalis | reverse complement strand
TTGTCGGTGATTTCTATGTTAATGCGGCCTGGATACCTCCCGCCCCACCCGCCCTTCCTCCCTCTACTACCGCCATCGCCGTAGGGACTATGGCTGGGGGGGGGGGGGGGGGGTGCGGATATGCGCGCGGGAGGCTCTTTTCGAACCACCACGAAGGCCTGATCGGCTCGAGCGGTACGGCCTGAACGGCGACGCAGACGGTATGACCTTGTCTTTCGATTCGAAGGAACATCGCCGCGCCGTCTGCGTTGCCGCTCCGCCGCCGCGGCGCGCCGAGCGAGACGGGCGTTATCGCGGCGAGGCTGCCGCCTCCGTTGCCAGCCCGCCCCGCCCCGCCCCGCCGGCCAGACAATATCGCGAGGAAACATTGCAAATTGACTCGTCTTGTTATCCCGGGTGGCGGCGGGGAGGCGAAGGGGCCCAGCCCGAATGTCGCCGCCGCCACGGCCGCACTTTGAGGTTAGGAGGCCCCCGCCGCGCGCTGCGGGGGGATAGGCGGCTCCGATAAGAGTAATGAAGACGCTTTTATAATATTTAAATGAGAATGGAGGAATAACGAAGAGAGGTAAATGCGGGGCGATAATGTTTTGTTCATGCATTCCGCGCTTCCATACCGGCGGAATGGGAACAATGGAGGCACGGCACAAGAAAGAGTATAGGGGGGCATAAGACAGAGTTTTTGTCGTCCCCGAGTCTAATTAGGAAAATGCTTCACCTGCCGACTTTGATATTCTTTATTCCGTAAGTTTAGTTTTTTCTCATTGTAAGGAAAAGATCGAGCGCCGACTTCGATTTTGCTTGGGCCGCACCCCTTTTGCCGTTGAAATTCAAACTTTCGCGCCAGTTTGCTCCCGGGGACAGAGGCTCATCAGGGTCGCGTGCGTTGTCCAAGACGCCGCCGAGTTTTCAATCGCCCGTGGGGACCTATCGCTCGTTGCTCTGGGCTTGCATGACGGGGCCGCGACACACTCTCCGGGGCCCAGTCATCCCTAAGCTATACGCGCCTCTCGGTAAGCGGATTAAATCTTACGCACGAGACGGGGCGACGGGCGCGCGCGTGGGACGGGGTGGCGCGTGAAAGTTTTGTCAGAGATTCTATCTGTATACCCTGCGCACGCTAATTTCGTACCGGGCCAAAAGCTCCAACCTACTACATTCAACTAGAAACACATTTGTTGCCGATGACGAAATTGGAAGCAGCTGCGCACGTTGGGTGGCTTTGAGGTGCGGCCGTGCGCGGGGGGGCCGCCAGGTGAGACCTGGACCGGCGGACAGTGATGCCCCTCTCGCGCCTGGCTGGGCGCGACGCGTTCTGACGGCGTGGCGGGGCGTGGCGGCGGCTAGGGCTCGGCGGGGCCTTGCTAATTAATAGGCTCGGACAGTAAGCCCCTCCGCAGGGCGGCTGCAGGGCGGCGGTGGAGGCGCTAATGCCCGCACCTAACCTCACTTAGCGGCTGGATGGCACGGCCGAGCCCAGATGGCGCGGCTGCGGCGGCTGTCGGATTTGATGCGACAGCAACATTTCATACTCGCGAGAGAGGGGCAGCTCGTGTGGAATGGAAACCCGACTGACCTTTTTTTTCTGCTGCTGCTCATACGCGTTGTAGAGTCCGTGTATTCTGGAGCAAGTCTTTAACTAGGAAAGTAAACGCTGTGGTCGCCGCTGTTACAGCCGGGCCCCGTAACAAGCACGCCGGCTTGGATGGAGGCTGGAAGTGAATAACACTCGCGGCTAAAGATTTCGCTGGCATTCATATCACGTCGACTCACTTTCCCTGTTCGTTCGATCGCCCCGCCGATGATGGCCTTTTTTGATACATAGTTGTTGTGTTTTTTTCCCCCTCTTGGTCGTTTTCGCCCTATCTTTTTCATTATCGTCCTCCTCCC
>NW_026267188.1:1372277-1377983 GCF_000697945.3 Frankliniella occidentalis | reverse complement strand
GGGCTGCAGTGAGGCTGGTTGGTGGGATTGCGGCGCGGCTCTGCTTGCCATGCGGCAGGTGTTCCGCCAGACCCTCAACCTCGCGATTCGCCTGCAGCCCCGCCGCCGCCACCCGCGGACTTCATTTTGTTCTTCTTTTTGTTTCTCCTTCTTGTTATTTTGGATTTCCTCTATGGCGGCCGGGCCTTTTGGTCGCCGGCCGTAAGGGCGGGCTGGCGACCCCCTCGCGCGGCACCATTTGCACGGCGATCGTGTGGCGTTGCCGGCGTGCCTGAGTTATCGCTCATTTGTGCGGCCGATGAGGAATGGCCTGACAGAGATTTGTTCACTAATTTGCATAAAGTAGTCACACGCGCGTTTGGCGCTCGCGCGCCGCGCAAACACGCGCGCGGACGGCAACGCCGCAGACACGTACGCCAAAGCCCTTCGCAGCACCAACACATTTCCTATTTTGTAACGAGTAGTGTTTTCTCCTTATTTGAATGTTCGTCAAAAAGAAATTGTAAGATTGGGGTTTTTGTCTGAACGGCTTTACGGTACTGAGTGGGGATGGCTAAGCAGTGATGAATCAAGATCGTGTCCAACCCTTCAACACTTAAAAAGTGTGCAGAATCCCAGTTAAACTCTTTAAAGTGTGCAAACATCTTGTTCACTTAAAAGTGTGCAATTTGTTAGTTGTGCACTTACACGTGTTAAGGTCTCACGCTTTGTGTTAAACACGTAACGTACACTTGCAAGTGTTTAACTCTTGGAATTGCACCGTGTTTTGAGGAAGGTTGAACGCACTTTATTTATCAGTGTGCCTGGCGGGGTCTCCGGCCGCCCTGTCGTCACGTCTGCCTGGAGAAGGGCCTGAAAGGTCTCTCGAAGGACCCGGGAAGGAGAGGCCGGACGCGAAGGGGGCACGACGCTCGTAATTTACAATATTTACTGTTGCCCCCGCACCCCGCCCCCGCGAACGCACACGTTTTATGCCGCTTCTAGAAAAATATGTGCTACTTGTCAACTTTCTCATGGAAGTACTCCATGGACTCAACAAGCTTTTTATGGCCTTCCATTAATAGCGCTCCGGAGCGCCATCGCAGCCGCGCGCTCTCTCGCACCCGCTCACCCGCACTCACGCACTCGTTCGCACTCGCTGACGCACATGGCGTCGCGGCCAGGGCGGTGAGGGAATTCCTAAGCGAGATGTCGCCGGTTTTTACTTCGTGTTCTCACAAATGGAAAACCTTTTTCTTTGTCAATGTCTGTTTTGGTTTTCGACTAATTTTTAAACGCGTTTGTTGTTTGTTTTTGTTTCGTCTTAAAAGCATTAGAAAAACGATTAGGAATCTTTCTTCTTCTTCTTGGACGAGTATCGCGGAGGTTGAGAATAAGGTGGTGTGTACCCTTTGATGAATGTTGTACAGCGAAGGTCCGGTTGAGAGAGGTCAGCGCAGGGGTCACTACTTGAGATGCCCCCCGTACCCCTTCCCTGACCCCTTCCCCTCCCTCCACCGTCTTCCCACCCTGATCGTCCCTGACCAAACCAACAAGTGGCCCAGCGACCAGCGAGGGTGACATCGAGAAGGAGACAATGATAATACGCAAATTCATGCGAATCGTCTTCATCTTTCTCTTTTTATTTTCGTTTTGCGATTGTCATTTTCTCGTGTTACTTTTTTTTCTTGTACTGTCGTACCCCTCTCCCTCTTAACCCAGCTGCGCTGCTGTCCGCATGATACATACCCTCTCTCTCTCTGACTGTCATGGACCCCGGCGGGCGGGCGGACCATGAGGTCGAACCACGCCGCGCCATGGGCACTCGGCCAAAGCCATGGGGAGGGCAGAGACGGGCCTCACCCGAATAGAGACCCTCTACCTCCCTCCACCCCATCCCCATTATTCTCCTTTTCCCTCTATTTCGCATGTTTCGAGGCAGCCAAGAAGGGGTCACCCCAGAAGAGAAGCGGCGCGGATTCGACATTAGAAATATATCGCCCGCGGTGGGTTAACAACCGTTGCTACTTTTTTATATTCGAATAGGCCAGTCGAGAGGCACGCGTTATAAATTACCTCACGTCCCCCCTTCTCCTCTCCCTCGCGCCCGACACTAGTGGAAATCTCTTTCGTCCTGATCTCTGCCACACCTATGTGTGAGTGCGTGTGTATGTGTCAGTGTGTCAGCCCTCGTGGCTTACGTCGGTAAATTTCCCGCCAAATCTCGGTGTCGAAGTGTATATCAAGTAGCATTTGGAGTGCCATATTTTTCGCGCGCCTTTCATTGCGCTAGTGGGGCTGGACATGCATGATGGCCGTCGTTAAGACGGGTTTGGCGGGGCGTGGCGCGGCCCGGCTGGCCGCTGAATTGATCTCCGACCGGATTTAGCTTTTTTTCTTACGAAGTGGCTGCGTTAGGAAAGAGTATATCATACAGGTTGTTGGGATTGAGGACCTATCGTCAGAAAGAGAGAGAGAGACAGATGGGTAGCGGGAAAGGGAACAACTCCGGAGATGAAAGGATATAGGAGGGAATGAGACAGCCTGTGACAGAGGAGTGAGGGGATGGGAGGCTGGAGGTGAGGAGGTGGGAGGGGGCTACCCAGGAGGGGTGGAGGAAAGAGATTAGTATACATTGGACACCGAAAGGTCAAATGGTGAACATGAGAGTGTAAGTCCATTCTCTGTCACTCTCTCTCTCTCTCTCTCTCTCTCTCTCTCTCTCTCTCTCTCTCTCTCTGCGACACTCGGGACACAAAGGAGCAGACACGCACGCGCGCATTAGGCTTCGCGCCCGGCCGTACTGCCACCATGGCAGGAGCCGAGGCAGGAGCCCTTTGGCACCATCATCTCTTTCGCACTATACTATTTATGGGTTAACTCCATTTCCATACGAGTCTTTTCTGCCGCGGCCTATAGAAGTGTCTCGGCGACACAGTGAAAGTCCTCGAAATTTTGTGTCGTGTTGCCTGCTCGACGGTGCCCTCCTGGCGTGGTGTCCTGGCGGCGCGGGGCTCGCGGCTGTAAAACATCTCTACGCGGCCCCCGGCCCGCCCGTTATGCCCCCCGCTCCCCCTGCGCACCCCCTATATGCGGACCTTTGTGTTTGCATTTCCATGTAGCATGATGAAGTGGAGGAGGAGGAGGCATAGGGGGCCGCAAAGGTCGCGGCGGCAGCAGGCGGCCCGCACCGCCCGTGTGTGCTTTACTATATTTATCATTGTGACCGTTTGGGGGGGGGGAGGGAGGAAGGGGGGACAGAAGGGCCTTTGATGCCTGGCCAAGCGTAATTTGCAGCGCCCCTTTAGCCGTGCCACACCCCTCCTGCCCCCTCCACATATTACTACTACTCCCCTTCTTTTCCTATGCGAGCCAAAGCCCTCGTGTGTGTGTGTGTGTGTGTGTGTGTGTGTGTGTGTGCGCAGAGTGCGCACGCGCGCGCTCGCTGCGCATGCCAAAGTGGAACGACGGACTCTCGCGCGATGCGCGCCGGGCATGTTGTGTGTGCGGGCTGCGGAGTCCGCGTTGCATACTCCAACGCTCTATAGGGCTAGCCTCGTTTTTTTGCGGGTCCGGGTATGTACGTACGCCATCTGTTTTAGTTTCAAAGCAGAATTCCAACATCCTTAATCCTCAACATGTAAATCTGATTCCTGATTTTAAAAATGGAAACCAAAATGTTGAAATGCTGCTTCAATACTTTTTATTTGATTTTTGCGGCCGGTGGCTGCGGCGCCGCCGCCTTTCTTTGAAGATATCGAAACGCGGCTCGCGGAACAGGGCCACCACTTAGGCGGCGGGCGGCGACGGGACGGAGCAGCGTGTGGGTCGGTCGCGAATAGTTTTCGCTCCGGTAGCAGAGGCGGGGCCGCGCTGCGGGGGCTCCCGGGGACCAGTGACCCTAACCGACCCGACAGCCCGCCGCGCCCGCGCCACGCCACGCCCCGGCGGCGGCTCAGCGAAAAAGAAATCCGCGAGCTGCGTGCGGGGGAGGTGCGGGACAGGGGGATAGGGCCGCCTTTTGGCGGAGCAGAGAAGAGATTGCGGGTCCAGCCGGCCGCGCAGACTCCTGTCCGCCAGAGTGAGAGACAGTGAGGGGGAAGCGCCACACCCTCCTTTGTATAATTATAAATCCCTCCAAGTATGATTTTGGGCGGGCGGGGCGGACACGTCGCGGCGGGGTCTTTACGTGCGCCGGGCCGCGCCTTGAGCTGGGGGGGCTTTCTATATGTATTAAAGTGCGGCTGCCCCAACAGGTGGCCGCGCTGCGTCCCACCTGATCGGTGCATCGCGATAGCCCCGCCGTTCGGTCGGACGCGCGGACAGCCAATTTTGTCGGTCGCGGCGGTGTGTGTTCGTAATTTGCCCCCCATTTGGCGGGTTTTGCGATGAGCGTCGCCGTGCGGCGCTGCGCCGGATTTTTCAGCAGTGCAATCCCCCTTTTATACCTCCTCTCCGCTCCCTTTGCAATTTTCCGCATTGCGCAAAGAAAATCGCCTACACGTTATTACTATAACCACCGTGTGAAATGTAATAAACTTTTAACACGCTCATTCCCACGTGGGCACATGGTGGCCATGCCCTGCTGGAACTCCACCTTCTCATAATTTATCTGTTGTTTCTCTGGGACTCAAGGTTTTAAACCTCTATCTAAATTTCTACCCCTAAATTTCTGTATTCAATTTTTTTTTTGCTTATGAACGTTTTTGTTTGGCCAAACTTTGTGTCTTGCTCTGATCGAAGGTGACCACATCGTGCATGCAAAATGCCTGTGACACTTCCCTGTCTGCGGCAACGACAGACGCAGGTGCGCGGTGTGAGAGGCTGGAGGGTGGAGAAAATTAGGAAGGTGTGCCCAGGCGTGTCGGCGCCGCGGGCCGGGACAGACCTTATCGGCCGGGGTGCTGTATATCCTCCAACTGTGTTGCGTCTCTCTCTCTCTCTCTCTCTCTCTCTCTCTCTCTCTCCCCCTCTCTCTCTCTCTCTCTCTCTGTCTCTCTGGGCTTGCATTCCCGCGCCGGGTGGAGCCCCCCCGCCACGCTCCGCCACGCCTGCACAGAGAGCCCCCTCTAAAGAGGAGACGCGAGGAGGAGGAGACAAAGTGCCATAGAAGTACCTCGCGTGGTCCAGGTACCTTTTACGACGCCAGTAACTCAGGATGCCTCTCAATACAGCGGGGATGCTGCACGTACCGTAGTGCGACCGGCCGCCGCCGCGCCGCCGCCGCGCCGACGCCACGCCCTCACCTGTTGCAGCTGACGAGCTGCCGCGCCGAGCTACCCTTCAGGCGCTTTCAAAGTGATTCCAAAAGACCTCTTGACGACGACGTCGTCGACACACAACATTTCCGGTGTCAAATAAAAGTGCACTTGGATTTTTTTTTCGGAGGGTATTTTCTCGCGGAGGTATCGCGACGACGACGACGACGAGGACGGAGTTTAAGTCCAGCGCAGCCATCCTCCACGTCTGCAGCATGTCTCGAGAGTGCGTGAGTGTGTGTGTGTGTGTGCGCGCGTGTGTTGTGTGCGCGTCCCGATCATACCGCGGCGAGCCCATGTAAGACCGACATGCGCCTACATCGTGTACCTCGCTGCTAGTGTGTGTGTGTGTGTGTGTGTGTGTGTGTGTGTGTGTGCAGGCGGGCCAGAGTGTTAATGACGATGATAAGCCCAATGGCCGAGCCCAGCCCCGGCCGTGCGCTGTCCGGCCCATGGGGCTGACCCCTTC
>NW_026267188.1:1364112-1372227 GCF_000697945.3 Frankliniella occidentalis | reverse complement strand
CCCCCCTTCTTCCTCCCCCCGGACCCCGCGGCTCCGTGCCGGGGCTCCGCGCGCTGCTTTTAGAGACGATAAAATGCGCGAGAGAGAGGGAAGGCCCGACCGGCACCGCGTGTCGGACAGAGACGGAGCACCACACGCCTGCATATTAATGTGTGTGCCGCCAGGGAATAAAAACAAACCTATCACACACACACACACTCACACACTGGCAGCACAGCATCACTCACACACACACACGCACAATTCCGTAGGAGCTCCCTCCTCTTGGTCCTTCCCTCTTGCCTCTCGCTCCTCTCTCTCTCGCTCGCTCTTGCACGCACGCACACTAAGCTAACGGTGCGGCCGCACTTTGTGACGGGCGTGACGTGGCTTCAGATTCCCTCTCGAGCCTCAGCAACAATAAGCAAAAGCTTCTAATGCAGTGGCGCGTAGCTGCGCGTAGCGGGGCCGCTCGGCGGCGGGGCGGGCGTGGGCCACTGTCAAAGGCGAGGTCAAGGGGTCACGCGCGGGGGGACCAGGGCGACATGCAGCAACGGTGGTGCGGCAGTGCCAAGATGAAGTGGCCACATTTCTGTTTCAATGGGATACACAAATTGTCTGAAGCAGTAGGCCATTCTTTATTTCTGTAAAGCAACAGCAAAGCATGTTTTTAAAATTATATTTCGTCTTTGAAGTTTCTGAAATATCGAGTCCCAGATGTCCAGGAAATACGAAATACGAAGCGGGTTTAGGTCACACCTGCACGTATGCGGTATGCCGCTGTAACCAAAGGCAAATTGGTGACGTTTTCCTTGCTTTCCTCGTTGCTTTCCCAAATTCGGATAATAGTTAAAGCTTGCAAGCTTGCCAAAATGCATTTTTGCATGAATTCTTCAACAAATTTGGGTCAATGTCTCAACTTTTTAGGTGGATTCATTTCAAAACCCTGATAGAGAATCTCGGCTTATATATCTTAAGAATTCTGTCTCCTCTTGCCACTTCTCGCGGGCACGGGGGTGCGGGAGCAATAGGCCCTCTCGTGCGTTCAAGTCACCGGGCTATGCTCAGCGGGGCGGTCGGGCCCCATAGGGCGGCCGAGGGCCGTGCGGATACACACGGCTCAGCCCGCCAGGGGCACGACCGCTCGCCGCTTGGCCTCTCCAGGCAGCAGTTCTCCAGGCGGCTCCAGGCGGCGGCAGATTCCGAAACGTCTAAATGTCACTTTTTTATTTCTGGTCGTGAAGGCGTTGGTGCCGCTGGAGCGCTCCGACCGAAGCGACCAACGAACCAACCAACCAACACACACACCACCACAGTGACACACGCACACACACGATGTGGCTAGAGGGAATCTGTGTATCTGTGCGCTGGGCGGAAAAAGGACTCATCAGTCATTCACACAGTCGGGGCATTAAAGCGGGCGCACATCGAGAGCTCTCTTATCAGTGGGGCCTTTACACCCCCCCTCGCCCCCCGCAGCGACCCGCAGCTGCTTTTTATAGGCAGTTCCCATTCTGTCTCTCTCGCTCTCACGCGGGTGGGCCTCTGTGGCCGCTGCAGGTGGGTTTCTTGAGTGTGTCGCGTAACGCACATGCAGAACGATCCTCTAAAAGGCTTGAACCGAATACGTCAGACTACCAAGGAGACAACGGATTGGTTCTGGTTCTAGGTGGTTTTAGGACTGTCACTCCAGATCCCTTCGTCACGACATACAAATGCCAAAACACACTCGCACCTCCCTTCCTCTCTCTCTCTCTCTCTCTCTCTCTCTCTCTCCCTCGATGGTCGGGGCGCGGCGTGGCGTCGCGACGCAGGGGCGGAATCAGCGCGCCATTAACCAGGCAATGTAATGGTCTTCCTTTTTATGGCCAATACAAAAGGCTTCTCTCCAAGGCCCCTTAGCGGCGGGGCGTGGCTTGGCGGGGTGGGGCGCGAGCCCCCGCTGCCTCTTGAAAAACAGTGACACTCGGATTAAGATAAGCGGAGTAATAACCCGCGCCGTATCGTTTTACATTCGGCAGGCTGGGCAGCGGGCCCATACGGGGTGCGGGCTCAACTGGGTCTTCATATCCGCTCGTCACGTATCCCTCTCGTCGCCGTCGCCCCCCCCCCTCTTTCTCTCTCTCTCTCTTTCTCTCTCTATCTCTTTTTTTCTCTCTTTTTCTCTCTCTCTCTTCTCTTCCTACCTTTTCTCATCTCCATCTCTCTCGCTATCTCTTTGCTGGGCGTAAATATTGCCACCTGCCATGGCGCAGGATATTTTTTTCCTTCCGAGAGGGAGTGCCTTTAGCACGTCAAAGGGCTTGAGTCCTCATCACCTTGTTGATGGCCTCACAGGAGGGCGGGGCCGGGTGCGGCGTGGCGTTGTCCGTCTCTGAAAGCCATTTTTAGTGCGAAATCACTCTGTTGATATCGATGGGCTCCTTGTCGTGCTGGGGTGGTCCGGTGTCCGATTCCGGTTCGGGACAGTTGGGCAGCCCGCCATTCATCGTAGGACTGCCCCGCCCCACCTCACCCCACCTCACCCCAGCCCGCCCCACCCCGCCCCACCCCGCCTTCCTCACCACGACCGATCTAATCAGATACACGCATATGTATACGTGAATATATATGTATATATATATATATCCGCTCGATTTCCTCGTGAGACCGTTTTGATATAGGGCGGGGCGGGTTCCGATTCGATATATATCGATTCGAGTAGTAGTCCACCTACAGCGCATGGCATGCAGGCTGTGTTGTCTGGCCATAGAAAGTTAATGAATTGTTGGCCGCAATCAGCAGTGGCTGGCCCTGCAGTGCAGCCTGCAGTGCAGCCTGCAGTGCAGCACTTGAGCCCCGGGGCTGGGCCCCCAGCAGGGCTGCCAGCAGGGCCCACAAAGGGACGGCACGTAATTACAAAACAGTGCAGCAAGGGGAGATCTACGCATAATTTTTATTTTTATAAAAGCAAATCAGAGTCTGCATGCAGGTGTGCACGCTCTAAGGGGCCCCTCTTATTTAATCGTCTTTTCTTTCCTTTTTTGCGGAGGCAAGTGGCGTGAGCAAAAGATCAGACGGTGGAAGAAACAGAGAAGTTGACCAATGACTACTTTATACGCTTCACAACAAAAATCATAGTCCTGGCTAATAATTTGCCGCCTTTATGGTTCTGTATGGATACTTCTTGTTTGGCTCGGGCCAGGGCAGGTGTGACTCCGCGCTCACTCACACAAACACACATGCGTGTCCGGCAGCCGCCGGTGGCACTCTCCGGCCTCAGCGAGTTAAGCCCCGCGGGCGTCAACATTTCAACACCGCGGTGTCGCGGGGATTAAACTGGTGCGTTCTTATTTTGCGCGGCGACGCCAGAGATAGAGTAATGGTCTGAGTGTGTGTGTGTGCGTGTGTGTGTGTGCGTGTGTGTGTGTGTGTGTGTGTGTGTGTGTGTGTGTGTGTGTGTTTGCGAGCGTACGCGCAAATAACTGGCAGAGTGAGAGAGACGTTCGCTTTATCATATCGCCGGGCTCCCGCCCGATGGCCGCACTTCGCTCTTTGTCTAATTGCTTCATACCCTTAGCGATCACGTTCACCACTTAGGGCTCCCTTTGCGTTTTCAAACTACCTCAAGCAAGCTGTCCCCCTTCTCTCTCTCTCTCTCTCCCTCTCCCCCCTCCCTCCTCTCTCTTTTATCCCTTCTCCGCTTCTTCTTTTCACTCTTTCTATGCTTTTTCACGGCCCCTCCCTTGAACTGGCTCTTTTTATTTACAAAACTTCTTATTTTCGCGTAATATAAGTTTTCATTTTTTTCAATTCCGGAATTAAAAGCGCAAGACCGCAGTGTACGGGGGGTGCGTGCGAGCTTCCTGGAGCGTTTGGGCGGCTCATGTCTAAGTGGGAGGGGCGGTCCCAGAGGGGTGGGGCGGGGGGCATATTCGGGTGCTCCTTCTGACTGACGGGCGGGGCGGGCTCGGCGGAGAGGCCTGCCTGCCCGCCCCGCCCGAGCCCATCACTTTATAAACGGAATAATTATGCATTTTGTGCGGCGGAGTGCGGGGCCTGCACATTGCTTGTACATCATGCATATCAATACACGCACGCACGCACGGACGGACGCACGGGAACAGGTTTTGGCCGGCGCGCCACTGCAGCCGAGGGGAAGGCATGGTCCAGTCCAATCCGATGGCCAACGGTGTTTCAGCAGGGCTGTCGGGCCCGGGGCCCGGGGCCTGGCCCGGGCTCCGAGGCTGGGCCGGGCTGGCCCCATTGCAGGACCAAAATAAAAGGAGACGAACAAAAGCCAAACCACCTGATCGGGCCTAACCCAACGCGGAGCCCTTTCCCTAATGCCATTTGCGCTGCCGCCTGCTTTCCTTTCCCGGGAACCGCTTTGCCGTTGTGACGGAAGATGTGTGTTATTATTATTATTCAAGTAATTATGATTGATGTTAATAATGCAACTGGCGATGTCGATGCGTTCTCTCTCTCCCTCTTTCTCCTCCTGTTGGCCGGCAGGAAATAATCAATCACTGTTCGGCTGATCAGTTCGGTGGGCCGGGCCGGCGGCGGCGCAGGCAGTGGGCCCCTCCGCGGGGCGGGGCCTGGTGGGGCCTGGCGGGGCAGGGCGCGGGGGGAGGAACCGTCATAATCAGAGCTGTCACCTTGCATGCCAATGGGCTGTGGTGGCGTTCGAATTGGACACATCAGCACCTTTCTCTCCGCTCCGCCCCTTCTCTCTCACTCACTCTCTCCCTCCCGCTCTCGGCAGCGGCAGCAGGTCGCTCCCATACCACCGTCATTCTCTCGAACGCATCCTGCAGCAGCGCACAGCCGCGAAGTCGAAGGCGCCGAATTCTCTCTCCTGCCCCGTGGCGCCTCCGGCATCCAGTCCCCGTTAGACACCAGGGGGCTGCCGCCGGGCTGCCGCTGCTGCCGAGGCTGAGATGCCATGATTAGCTTCTGATGACGGCGCCGTCGCCGCTGTCGAACCCAAATAGCGCCAAAGGCCTATGGATGCCGTCGTGCTCTGCTGTTCTCGCATCTCTCCCCCCCCATCTCTCTTTCTCTCTCTCTCATTTACACATACACACACTCACGTGCACATATATACACACCAAAAGAGTAATTGTGGTTTAAGGTTATGTCACGAGCGCACCGCCCAGGCCGGCTAAAAGCCAAATCCTTTAGCTTGTCCTTCCCCGTGACTTATGAGGTCTCTTCCGAGCCTCTCCCTCCAGCCGCCTCAGGTCTGGGGCGCCCCGCGGGGCCCCTGTTGCTCGGCCCGCGTCCCCCGCGGTGCGAACCCCCTCCCCCTCTCCCCTCCTCCACGTGGGACTTACGGCCTCCTCGCACGCAAACGGGCACCAGGAAAATCTGCCCCCCTGGCGGCGTCCCGCTCGTCTTGGCTGCATATCGAACTGAAAGTATGGGGCCGAGGAGAGTGATGTGGAAAAGCGGTGGGCATGAGGACAGTTTTCGGTTGGGGCAAAGTGTTCTTGACCTGAACCTGTACTTAAATATTGTGCATCAATGCGACTGTAGATTTCAGTTAAGTAGTGAAGAAGCAATAGAATAGAATATTTATTTAAGTACATGCTCAAAACAAGAACACTTCATACAGAAGCGGACTTCTCTGCGTGTGGACGCGGAGTATGCATGGGGATGCGGTGGGGCCGAGTATGAGTGATGGGGATGCGGTGGTCTCGATGGGTCCATGACCGCGCGCGCCAAGTTCAAGGCTCCTCGCGTTGTTGTTTGAGTGCTCCTCGTGTTCCCATGCCGGGTACCCCGGCGCTTGCCGCTAAGCGCCATGGGAACGAGATGCCAAAAGCTCCCAATTGCGCGCGAGCTGCTTCCGCCTGCTGTGCTCTTTGGTGTAAGTAAGGCAACGTGCGGGGCGTTACGAACGCTGTATGTTTCGAACGTACGTGTGTGATGTGAGGCACTGTGAAACGTATCGGAAACGTCGCAACGCTTTCCTCTTTTGGGGACTGAGTGTTGCTTTGGCCTGCAGCCCGCCTGCGGCCCCCGGGGCGGCCACGAGAAACAGAAGCGTCGCATCACAAATAGCGTTTCCGCGCCGCGCGTTCTTTGTTTGTAAATGAGGCGGGAGCCCCGGAGTAGACCGGAGTTCGAAGGAGCCCCGGAGCAATCCGAGGCGCGCACGCGAGGAAAATGGTGGAAGGAGGAGGGGGGGGGGGGCACGAGCAAAAAGAGGAAGACGAAAAACAACAGTCGAACTGTAATAATGGGTCACGTGATAGTCTGCCGCTGCGGGTTCGACTCTCCTGCTCGCCAGTCCGGCAGCAGGGAGTTAGTTGACTTCGAGAAGGGACCGCACACAAATTACGTCCATGTGTGGAGGACGGGTGCGACTTTCACGCAGCTCACTGCAGGGCTCGCCATGGAATTTGTGTAGAGAGGCTGAATCCCCCAAAAGCGCGATGTATAGGATATTTTTCTTTGCAAAGCTACAAAGTTCCTCAAGTGACCTAATAGTTTGTGTACGTCCCCCGTACTATTTATATCGCTCTCCTGCCCCCTAATGAGGCGGCGACGCGTCGTGGCCTTTGTTGGTGCGCCGTCTGTTCCCACGGTGCCCCGCCCACGCGCCCCGCCCCGCCCCGCCACGCGACGACACTTGCCGGCCGGCCGGGCCGCCGCGCTGGACCACCACGTGGTGGTGCACCCGGTTTTCCAGAGGCAACCTGTGCTCGTCCCGCCCCCTCCCCACAGGGGCACCAGACCGCACCGCGATACAACTGGACCTTGCGTATACTCTATGATGATGCCGGTCGGACCAGACTGGACGCGGGCCAGGGGAGAGGGGGGCGGGAGAGGCGACTGTGTGGGGAGGGGGGCAAGAAAGACGGACTAAACTAACTCGTTGTGGTCCTGACCTGTTCCAGGTGAGATGCAGCGCAGCGGCGGTCGTATTCGGTGCATCACGTGAGTGTGTCAATCCTGTTTGGACGTGGCGCCGCTCCTCCAACTGGTTCTGTGCGCGGCTGACTGCGGCGGGCGCCAAAGGATGAACCCGGCAGAGTTGTTGTTTATTGAAAGGCATTCCCCCGGAAAGGGAAGCCGCCGGGTGGCGCGGCTGGTGAGAGAGGAGAAGCCTTGTTGTTGTTGCTTTCAAGGTTGGCATTTTGGCAAACACGGGTGAATCCAAATTGTACAGCTGGGAAACTCATTGACGTTGCACGGGACGTGAAAGAAGTTTGCTACACTTGAGGTAAACATGGCTCACTTGGTTTGATATTTTGACATGAGCAGTTTGTTTGTGCTGATTTTTGACCCGCTTTAACAATGTTTCACTTCACTTTGTTTAATTTCGTTTTGCGCACTTGTGTCCAGCAGAGCTTCTATTGTTCTTCTATATGGGGCATCAAGTTTTTGTTTTAACAAGTGTTTTTTCTGGCTGGCTCTTTCACTTCATTTTGGTGTATCTTTGACGATTGTGTTGTCAAGCTGGGTGTCCATTGCTATCGGCCTTTAGAACCCCGAGAGTGTATGTGAAGAGACGATGGGGCAAGGGGCAGCTAGCTTGACGGTGCGGCAGGCGGCCTGCACAGTTTGAGGCGCTTAATTACAGATTAGACATAATGACAGGCTAGGAAAAAGATGCGGTTAGAGTCTGCGGTCTCGTTGGCTGCTTCCCCTCTCTTCCCTCTTCACTGGTCTTCCCTCTCTCTGTCGGACGCTGATCCTACGCTGCCACTCTGAAGTGTCACCATGCGGCGGGACTTGTTCTGTCGTCTCCTGAACTGAATCGGGGGAGAACGAAGAATATAAACCCGAGAGGGGGTAGAGGGGGGAGGGGGTGGAAGAGATACCTGTTGTTTGGTAGCCGTGGGGACCCGCGGCAGCAGTGGGGACCTGGCTGGCCGTAACCCGATTCACACCCAATTTATTGTCAGGCCCGGGTGAGCCCTGCAAAGCCAAGTCGGGGTGGGGCCCGGCCTGGCCCCGGAGGAGGCTGGGGAGGACTCAGTAGTTAACATGAAAGGGGTCGATTTCAATGAGGGCTCCGAGCTCTAAACGTCATGGGGCGGCGATTTACTGTGCGGCTCCACTCCCACATCCTGGCTTTGGCTTGGCTTTGCTTTGGCTTCGCCCTGGGATCTCCATAAATTACCTCTACAGGTGGGGGGGGGG
>NW_026267188.1:1356123-1358229 GCF_000697945.3 Frankliniella occidentalis | reverse complement strand
GCAGTCCGAGAGAGTCCGGCGGTCGTCTGGCCTCCGGGGTCGGGGGTCGAGGGGCCAGACAAGGTCCGGCAGCTCACCGCCCGGCGGCGGCAGGTGAAAGCGGTCAGCGCGCGCACACACACGCACACCACCACCGACACACACACACACACACACACACGAGCGCGCGCTTACGCACTCGCGCGGTCGGTACGCCCACCGACATGTTTCAATTAAAAGGCGTCCCTGCGTCGTATCGACGCCCTTGCTGGGCCGGACCGGCACGGGCGGGACGTTGCACCCCGGCTCGTAGTTCCGTCGGAGCACTGTGCACTGTTACAATTAACTAAGCATCTTCGTATTACGACAAAGGGGGTTGTCAAGTAACAACTTACAACTTCATCATTTTAGATGATTGCGTGTCAATGCAATATATTGTATTGACATGGTCATTTTGTCGTTTTCAGCATAAACGATGTTCGCCACGTGGGTAGCGTCAAAAGCCGTTTCACTAGAAACAATCATCTCCCTTTCCTCCTCTCGCCTCTCATCTCGCTGTATCTCAGAAGTTTTGCCCGTCGGGGAAAGCATTTATGTCATTGGTGGGGCGCCCCGTCCCGCCGGACCATCGCGTTTCTTGAGGTGCAATTTGTGTCGTCATTTTTTGACTCCCCGTTTTGGAATCCCTTTCTGTGCAACGACGCGAGGGGCGGGCGGCTCGCTCGCTGTTCGGGGATTCTGCTCGGGCAGCAGAGGGCAAAACAACGAGGCGGAAAAAACAATATCGTGGTAAGTAAGAGATGTGTCTGCGTCGGTTTGGGAAACTCGTGTTCTTACCCGACCCGACCTGGGCTGCTAGGCCTCGTGTTTGTCGACAGTATTTCAAATGAATGTAATGAAACAAATTCAGAAAAAAAACACTCGTCTAAAATTTGTTAAGTAAAAGATATTTTTCGTAGATATTTTTAAATATTGTTTGTAAACTTTCATTTCTTGCATATCTTATCCGAGGCACGCTGTCGGCCGGGCTCGTTTCAGGCCATCGAGGTCGAGTCGCCAATTTATACGACAAAGCAGCAGCAGCAGCAGCGTCGGTCCCTGTTGCCGCCCAACTCGACTGGTTGCAGCAATTTTTCATCCTGCCTGGTAGGCGGTGGATGGCGGCGGCAGCGCCCCGGAAGCGTGGCGTTAAGAGGGGCCGTCAAATTGTGGTAATGGCCGAAGGGGTCGTAAAATGAAAAGGACAAGTGCGCGTGTGATTTGGGTGCACATACACACACTCTTACTGGTTCTAGTGCAAGTTGGCAACACTGCTTTATAGGCATTCGCACACACGCACAGACACACAAGAGGGCGCTCGCACACAGACGCACACATACACTCACCTGCAATTAAGATTCTCCGCGAACTGTGTTTCGACCGAACGTGTTCAAATAAAATGATCCATTACCGACAACAAAACTGCCACGTCGCCCCGCAGAATGTTGATGATGGAGAAGGGGGGAGGCGAGGGGATATCTTACCCCCCCCCCCTACCCCCCGCCCTTCTCTCTTTGTTGTTTTCTTTATTCCGTCTTTTTTTCGCCCTCTTCCTTCCTCCTCTTGTCTTTCCACATCGCATTCCTTTTTCTTTCCTCGTACGCACGCTAGCCTGTGTGCGTGTGTGTGTGCGCGCCTGTGTCTGGCCCGCCCCGCTGCCTGTGGCCCTTTGCGGACGCAATGTCAAGTAGTTTGCTCAAAGTGTACATAAACTCGGAGCGGCGAATTCCTCTGAAAGGCAACGAAAAGAGCGGAGCAGGACGGGGGAGGCGGGGAAAAAAGAGTCCTTTCTCAGCGGAGACGAAACGCGCGGATGAAAACGGAAAAAAGTCTTCTGCTGCTCGACGTTTGTAATTGGCTAAAAGGGGATAGGGAAAGGGGAAGGGGAGTAGTGTTCCATCGCATCGTAGGAGGACGCGGAGGTGCGGGCGTTCTTTGTGAAAATCAAGGGCTAGAGGTGCGGGAAACAGGCGCTCGGGTAGGCCACCGAGCAGCAGGCGTGCGCAGCGGGCGGCCTACCCCCTCCGCGCGCAGGCGCTGGGCAGTCAGGCGCTCGGGTAGGCCACCGGGCGGCAGGCGTGCGCAGCG
>NW_026267188.1:1353089-1355867 GCF_000697945.3 Frankliniella occidentalis | reverse complement strand
GGGGGCAGTTGGTGGTAGTTCGAGTAATAAGGATGTTAAATGCTGCGCTGCTGTGGCCAATTTTGAAATTATGGTAAAGAGAATGGGTGCGACTGCGTCACAGACTGAATGGATATGCGCGAAGAAGGTGAAACGACATCTTTTACTTGTGTTGGTCTTTTCATGCGTTTTTGGAAATCTATTTATTTTATTTATTTATGCAGGGCACTCGAAGGGGCACTTTATGTGAGCAGTAGGCGAACTGCCGTACCACTTTATTGAAGACGAGTTGGCAACACTGCTTCCCCCTCCCCTTGTCTTTGCCTCTCTCTTACACAGGTGCGTCCGCCTGTGTCCGGAAATAACACACATCGAAAACGCACGGCCTTGTGCTTTTGATTCAGGATTATATACTCGCCGGCGAAATACTTCGTGTAGAGGAAAGGCGGGGTGATTCCCCCCAACCCTACCTTCCTCTTCTTTTCGTTTTTCCCCCAAGTCTTTCCGCATTATTTTGCGTGTGAGGTAGCGATTGCCAATCTAAAGAGGGGGAGAAAGAGCGAAAGGGAAAAGAAGGGAGAGAGGGATTGAAAGGGGAAGGGGGTATATCCCTTCTCCCCTCTGGTCGCCCGCCCGTCCTTCAGATGTCAGAAAGCATTTTATAATCATGAGTGGAAGTGATCCCCTCCCCTACTCTCTCTCCCTCTCTGTGCCTTCAAAACTCCCTGAGAAACAGAATATAACCTGGATATAGCATTGCCTTCTCTGGGCTCAGCCGGGCTCAGCCTCTGCCCGCCATGTCCAGCCTGTGTGTGTGTGTGTAAGTGCGTCTATGCGTGTGTGAGTGTTGCGTTTGTGTCTCGCTGCCTCGGGCTGAAATTAGATCTCTCTCCTCGTCAGATTAAAATTCCTTCAAATGTTGTGGCGGGGCGTCTCTGCCGCTACGACAGTCGGCCGGTGCCGAGCGGAGCCGAGCGGAGCCGAGCTGAGCGCGCAGTCGGGCAGAGAAGACGTCGGCCCGTCCGTCGGCTGCGATTAAAATCCCCCACTTTACGGCAGATTTAATTTTTAGCTATAATAACAACCCCACACTACTTAGGAGCAACGCATGGCGCCATTATTTACGATCGTGTTAAAATATTTTTAAGCTCCTGTTGCTGTGGTGTTGTGCGGTTGTGGTGGTATGGCGGCTCACGTTGGGTACTTGCTCACTCGCTCTCTCGCTCACACACACACACATACACACAGACTGGGCCGGACATCGCTAACGCGCTGTGCCTATAGTTATTAGCGACCCGTAACGGAGAACTCTATTGACGATAATTTCAGCCAAATTACGTTATAATCATTATACGAAGGTGATTTCCATGAACAAATTCGAGCAAGCCTCTGCGTTGTCGTTAGAACGACATGTGCGTCCGGCCGCGTTTGGCTTGCGCGGGGTCTTATAATATTTTTTCCGCTGAGTGTCAATAATGATCGCAGAGTATAAAAAGTGTCGTTTGGCGTGATGCACCACTTCTCTTTTTCGGACTCATTGAGTTTTTGATGGCGGTTTGCATATTGGCGCTTGGCCGCTGTTATTAAGACCTAAGTGGTGTCTGGCCTCTCTATGGCGCACAAGACACATACACTGTGCACGTCCATCACAGGGTGCTGTCGGTTGGCGATGCTAGCCCCAGGGTGCATATTAGAGAGGGTTCGGTTCGAAACACAGAGAAGAAGGGGGGGGGGGTAGAATGGAAGGCGGGAGGAGAGGGATCAATGACCCAAACTCATCTTATGGATCCAAATTGTGGCCCGCGCGCCGTGTTGCCGCGTCGTATCGGGGCTGCTCCGCTTAGGTACTCCGGATGGTCCATTGGGATGCTGTGCCCCCCCCCCCTTCTCCCTTTCTGATGTGTGCCCCCCGGGGTGGATCCGCCCTTGCGCTGCACAACTGATTATCAAAACTGCCGCACTGTAAAAAAAATACGTAAAAAAAGAAGGAGAAAGAAAGAAACTGTTGGTTGTGTTTAGCTCTGCCGGTCCGGGGCTTCCCTCTAAGGCTTCATCATAACAACGGGTCGTGTTGCTCTATCCCCTTTCTGTTCCTTCGTGTTTCCCGCTTCTTACACGTTTGTGTGTGTTCCTGAAGGATAGAGGAGCGCGCAGCAGGTGTGTCACCTCCCCCGTCTGCCTCTACGACGGCAACGCCGCGCTGTAAAAACTTCGGAGACTTGCGCGCTGGAGCCGAGGCTGAGAGCCTTGTTAGAAGCTTTGCTGGTGACTTTTTTCTTCGGCTGAATGCTTTTCGAAACCTTAAACTGGTGCCTTTGGTTGGTCTTTTGCTGGGAGCCTAGCTGGAACCTTTAGCTGCAGCCTTTTCAGCTAAAGCTTTTCCCAGCCTTTTTAGCTTTAGTCTTTCTAGCTGGAGCCTTTAGCTGGAGCCTTTTAAGGTGGAGTCTTTTTAGCTGGAGACTTTATTGCGGGAGCTTTTAGGTGTAGCCTGTAGCTAGGGAGCCTTTAGCCGAAAGCCTTTAGCTGGACGCCTTTTCTTTACCTGGAGCCTTTTACTAGAGCTTTTAGCGTTTAGTCGGAGCCTGGAGCGGCGCTTGTCACCCTGGGATGCGCTTACGCAAGGCTGGGGCGTGGCGGGGCGCGACAGGACATGCCGGAGCGCCAATGACTCACGGCGCGGGGCCGCCGCGGTCCGCCGCCGCTGTCGTCCAATCAGATACGACCCCCTCCCCCCGGTCAGCAGCGGGGAGAAACAAATTATTTGAAAAAGTGGCCGCAGGGAGCGCGCGCGCGTATACG
>NW_026267188.1:1343452-1348314 GCF_000697945.3 Frankliniella occidentalis | reverse complement strand
CAGGCGCTGGGCAGTCAGGCGCTCGGGTAGGCCACCGGGCGGCAGGCGTGCGCAGCGGGCGGCCTACCCCCTCCGCGCGCAGGCGCTGGGCAGTCGGGCGCGCGGCAGGTTTGGGCGGCGGGCGGCCTACTCCGTCCGCACACAGGCGCTGAGCCGCTCCCGCCCCGCCCCCGGGCCCCTGCCGCGCACCGCACCCCAGCCGTCTGACTCGCCTGCCTGGTTCGCTAGGCGACCTGCTGGATTTTATTATATTCCGCAATTTATCGACGGATCGAGTGGCCAGTTTCGATCAGAGTGGAAGTGTGTCTGAGCTGTAAATGTCGCCGGCCATCGAGTTATCGACTCTGCAGGACGGCCCGGTGTGCCCCGGGGCGCGCCGCACTCAGAGGAGGGAGGGAAAGGGCGGGGGGCAGCGGGGAAGTTCCCCTCGTCACGCGGAAAATTTCAACCACTATAAAGACAGCTGAATACTTGGAGAAACCTTCTATAGCGCCGGACCGTTGTGAAATTAGTGTGCGGACGGATGGGTGGGGAGTGACGGGTTGACGGGCTGCTCATTCTGTTGTTGGCCGTCTCTGATACGGCGGAGGAGGGAGCAGCGGGCCGGCCGTCGGAAGCGGTCTGTAGGGCGGCCGTCAGATGTCACTGCGGTCAGTTCAGTGGCCTATCAAAAGGAACGCCGCCGCTCCTTCCCCCTCCCGCCGCGGACCCGGGGGGCTCACCAAAGGGCAGCGACAGGGATGGCGCAGCCGTCAATAGAGTGAAACCGAGCGGTGTTGTGTCACACACACTCACACAGGCTCCCAATCACGGAATGCCGGTAGCGTCCTGAACGACGACGACTACGGCGGCGGCGGTGGTTGTGGTGGTGGTGGTGCTGCTGCTACTGCTCGTGGTGTGAATAAATCAGGAGAAAGTGGTTTTCCAAAGGCGGCAGCAGCAGCAGGTGTGGACGGTATGACATTAATTTATCTGGACGCTGGGGATCATTTATCGCTACTAATTCGTTTGGGAGCGGCCTCACTGCTGCACGGCGCCAGCAGCACTGTCCACCCCTGTGTCAAAGTGGGGTGGGGTGAGAGTGTGTTGAGGATGAGCAACAAACCTGCGATACAGATAGATAGGTGCACAACTGAATGGCGCGTTGGAGGTCAAAGCAAGCGAGATAATCGAAATGGTGTTAGTTTCACTGTAAATAACTCGCTGTTGTATTTGTATGTATATATTTTTGGACGAGTGCCTCCTAAGGGTAGGCCGTGGTCCGCCCCGGCCGGCCCGGCCGGCCCGGCCTGCAGATGACGACGGCGCCGGGCTCAACCTCCGAGATTGGCATGTGTCGGAGGAGGAGTGGCCAAGCGATACCAATCTGTATCGGCGTCAAATATTCATGTGCTGGACGACGACACACACACACACATCTACATAAATACACTGAAAACTTATTTGAAAGGCGAAAGAACAATCTGAAATGCCTGTCTTCGCGTTGTTCCTAACCCCCTCCCCTGCTCCCTACCTCTGATGATAAAAAAAACATGCGATAACGCCGTCAATCTCTCTCTCTCTCTCTCCCCCCCCCCCTTCCCCACTCTCACACACTCACACATACCGACGTGAAAGCCAAAACGCGTCACTTTGCTCGCTTCTTTTTCCTGTGGCTGCTGGACCCGAATATAAACGCGGCATGTAAATGCCTTATCACCCGGGGTTGGGGGAGGGGGGCTTAAATCAAGCGGCTTGCGGAGCCATTAACGACCAGAGGCTTTTACGACGTTCAAAAACACGGGTATCTGCGAGGACAAATAATTATCGAGGCCGGCGATCAGAGCGCCGCTGCTGGAGTGCCCCGACGTGTGTCCAACTGAAATGACAGGAGAAGAAAAAAAATATGTCGGAGCTGGGCCGCCGTATATGGTGGATTTGTTCGGGCAGTTGTCACTATCGGCGGCGGAGCACGAACTGTGATAGGTTAATTATCATTCCGTTTTCCTGTCGCCCTGATTGCGCCGATAGGTCTAGTGTTCATCCGGTACAAAGCTTCGACTGCACGGTGAACACTTGCATATGTGGTCAAGGCGATCGTTTTGAACTGCCAACAAGTGTTGAATAGTTATGCTGCACAGTTTCCCTCACACGGAGTTGGTCCAGTGCAAGGAAGTCTTCGACATGAGTGAACACTTGAAAGTGTTATTCGAACTTGCAGTTGCTCACATGTACTTTGTTGCTCACATGTACTTTGTTTACACTGGAAAAACAAAGGTGCTATCTAATGCCTTTTTAGAGGCGTTAGTGAAATAGTGCCTTTACGAAGGCGCTACTGCTCCCCAAAGGTGCTGTTTCTCGTGCTATTTTCGACAGATTTAGTGCCTTTAAGAGGGCATTAGTGCGGTAGCAATTGCTAAAGGTGTTATGGAACACCTTTGTTTTTCCAGTCTTCACTTACTTGATTTATCTGATTCGTGGTTTACTTGAGGGGAGTGGCAGTAAGGGGAGAGTTGCAGAGGCAAAGTGGATTTGGCGGCGCGAAGGAGTCTCTGAAAGGGGCGTGATGAGGCGCTGCTCCGCTCGGGCCGGAGCGGCGCGCCGCGTTGTTGTCCGGGCCGCATATTGGTTACAAATTTATGTGATGTGCCGGGCCCTTATTCGTGAGGGGGAGGCGGGGCGCGTGGCGGGGTGAGGGGGCGCTATTCGCATGGCTCTGGCCGCTCGGCGCCGGCCCGGCCGTGTACCGTTCAACTAACAAGAGACGCGCTGCGGCACCGGCCAAGGGAAGAGGGCAATTTTCATAGTGAGAATTCGGCCGTCCAGGTCGAGGCTATGCGGACACCCCGAGGGGACTACGCGGCGAGCCTAGCCAGCCAGGGGGGGGGGGGCCGCCGGGGGCGCAGTGAGTGATGGGCGAGGGGTGGGCCCGAGCCAGCGGCGCCAGCGCGCCGAACACAACCGTTAATTGGCGCAAAGGAACAAGCGACTCGACTTACACATGATTGTTATGATCGCACATCATGCGCACCCTTTTTATTTACTCGCAGTAACAACGCCGCGCGTCGGAGAAAAGGCCATATCCACAAACAAAGGTGCTAAGTCCTACCTTCTAAAACTTACTAAAGGTTAGGTGCCTTGTACGTACAGTTGTACTACAACTGCCAAAAGCCCTAATTTTGAGGACCTTCAAGACTCTTTGGTGTGTACTAAACTGGAAATTTCTTCAGCACCCCTGGAAAGGCACGACTTAGCACCTTGGTTTTTCTAGGGTTTGTGTTTTGCCCCCACGTCAAATAAGTAAAAACTAAATGTATCATCTGCTAATAAATATTATATGTTTGAAAGTGTTTCCTTTCTGCGAGGTGTGTCTGAATCGTTTATCATCAGCAGCGGGTTTTTATTTTTTGACATAGAATGTCAAAGCAATGTAAACATGCCATTGTTTATTTTGGAAATTATTTTTCTTTTTACGACAACTTTGACGCGCGCGTCTGTCGCGACGGGTGGGGCGAGGTGTGCCCTCATGGAGACCGACTGTACGCGGAGGCGGCAAAAAGCATCGCGATCGCCATTTTCGAGAATGAGAAAACACCGGTATACAGGGGAAGGGGGGAGAGGAGTTGGGTCAGATAATTGCGGTACAGGGCGGGCGCCGCCGTGAAGTGATAGCGCGCGGCTCGGGTGACCTTCCCTTCCAGAGGATGGCCACGTGATCAAGTGACGCCCCGCGTGGTATATAAACGAAGCGGAAGGAATAAATTGATGTGTTCCTGTCGAAGAAGCTGAAATGAGTAACCCGAAGTGAGCTTTTGGTGTGTGTGTGTGTGCGCGCTCGCAGTTTTTTGGTTTGGTTTTTAAACCATCTAGATTTGATGTCGCTGCCTCTCAGCACGACCGATGCGTCTCCCAACCCTCCTGGGATTGGTGGGAGATGGAAAGGGGGGGGGAGGGGGCCTTCAACGACTGCTAAAAACGTCGGGTCGAGTATCGGCCATCAAGGTAGTTATTGGCCGAAAACACAAATTATTTGCTGTTCTGGCGACCCTCCGCGGGGATGCTGGGAGCGTGCTGGACCAAGCCTCATGGCCCGGCCTCATGGACCCCGCCTTATGGGCGCGGATCACGCAACCCCATGGTAAGTTATGGTCGCGGATCCGCGGCACGGGGCTCGGCCACACGAGGGGGCTGCCTGCTTATTGGCACAGCTCAGAATATTTCGTACATACTCGAAACTTCCCGTGCCACCTATAGGGGGCGGTAGGTGGGGACAATCGGACGCGTTGAAAACTATAAACGACCTGGGAATCTGAGCGCGGTGGGAGTCGAACCCGAGCACACGTATTCTTCTCTCTGGGGCATTGCAATGAGTGGGAATGACTTAGCTGGGTGGCGGGGTGGGGCGGGGCGAGGCGGGACAGGTACACTTTATCGCCTACTCCTTGGCTCGCCCGCATGTTTCTCATTTCCTCTATCGTCCGGTGTCTCCACTCGTTTTTTTTTCTTTTCCCCCTCTCCGTCTGCCCCCACTCCCCCCTCCTCTCTTTCTCCGTTTTGTTTTCGACCTTTTTGGGTTGACACTGACGGAGAGGACACACGGGGGCCTAAGTACTGTTTAACGCAGCCTTGTGGACCTAATGAACCGGGAGCGCAGCAGAGAAGGAGGAGATGGGGCCCAAAAATTTGGCGTTAATTGTAAATAATTTGTAAGGCGGCGAACAGTGCGGCATGTGCGAATGATAATAAAGTTCGAAAGAAGGGCATATGTCAGTAAGTAAGAAGACGGGGCTTTTGGGGAACAAGGGAATAAGGAGAGGGGGCGTTATAAATCGCCAGGGTACAAATTCATATACAAAAAAATAAATATATATATATGGCACCTT
>NW_026267188.1:1342736-1343402 GCF_000697945.3 Frankliniella occidentalis | reverse complement strand
TTTTTAAATAAAATGCCTTTTTCTTCTCTCCGTGCGCCTCTCGCTCCGCGCGGCACGCACACGCTGTCCGCTGCTGGACTACAGTGAACCCCGGGGGGCTCCAAGCGTCTCTAGCGGCCGACTCCAGTAGACTCCAGCCCAGTCAAATGATTATTTTCTTTCTAAACATGGAATTCTCAGAAGACTCTGTGGATTAAGCTGAGCCATGAATGTAAATTTAAACTTCGTGATTCTTAAAAGTCAATGTGATAAGTTGAAAAACGCTTTCAAGAAATGAAATGATTTTTTTTCAGTAAAAAGAAAAAGTTTCGTTTGCGGTTCTTGCTATTTCCTGACTAGGAGGCGCCGCTCTGTGCGTGTCGCCGTGCAGCTACCGTGCCACGCCAAGCCACGCCGCCGCCCCCAACTCGCTACCGTTTCTGGGCCGGACTGGTTCCACATTTATCAGCTGTGCGTGTGGAGTTGCTGGGGCGTGGCGGGGCGCGGTGGGGCGGGCCGGCAGCTGTGTCGGCCGGGGCACTGGGTGCGACCTTTACCTCTCGATTTTTGGGTTGATCTGAGGAGAGGAAAGAGGGGGAGAGCGAGAGGGCAGAGCTACGTCACTGAAAGGCCCCTCTGCTTCCTTTTCGAGCTCCGATACGAGCGGAGATAGGGAGGGGGGCAGGG
>NW_026267188.1:1337322-1340046 GCF_000697945.3 Frankliniella occidentalis | reverse complement strand
ATTGCCCCCCCTGCCCCCCCCGGTGTCGACGCCCCTGCTCCCGAAGAGATGCGACGCGCGGAACGTCGACAAAAAGTCCCTCATATCAGATCCCCTCGCTGCCGCCTGCAGCCGCGCGCACTGACTTTGACCCAGGACCGTCATCTCATCGGTTGTCTCGACGACGGCGACGTCCGTCGCAGTTGCTGCCGCTGCTGCCACTGCTGCCGGGCAGAGGGATGTTCCTCTAATGGTGCTGCGGGTCGGTCGTAGATCTCATCATTAGGACGGGTGGAGGTGGAGAAGGCAGGGGGGGGGGGTAGATTCGCACGAATCCTCCTGAATATAGGTTATTTTTTGTCACCTTTTTGCATTGTGTTGATATCTGAAGAGAGCTTTGCTCACGAAATTTTCAAAATGATATTAGTCATTTTAGACAGTCAGCATGCAGTTCGTCCATTCCATATGTTCCGGTCCTCTTATTTGTTACCCCCTTTTTTTGCTTATGTGAATCTGTTTTGGCTGAAACGTTTTATGCACCCCGTACCTTTACTGATACCATCATATTTTCCTCGTGGTTAGTCAAGTACCTTGACTATGGATTTTTCCAAGGTGTATAGCGGTGGAGGTATCATTCATTACGTGTCGTCAGGGCGGGGCTGCGGGGCGGCGGGTCTGACCCTTCATTGCCATCCCGGCGCTTGACACGGCGCGGTGTAGGCACGGGGCCGTGGCGGGGCGGGGCCCGTGACGCGGTGCGTGTCGCTGACGTGTCGGTGACGTGTCGCCGTGTCCGGCCGCCCGGCCGCGCCGTGTCGCGTGTGGAGGGACTAATGAGGCGCTGATTAGCGCGGCGTGTCTCTGAGGGGGAGGGGGGGGGGGGAGATTGGGGGAGAGCCCTCATGAACTGAACACTGCGCGCACTGTTTTCCAACTGCACTAGACTAAAATGCTCAACTGAAAGAGAGTTAGAAAAGATCAAGATAGTCCTGGGGGGCATCGGTAAAGTAAACAGCACATTGTTCCGTTACTTAAAAGTGTGAACGTTAAAAAGCGCAAACTCCTCAGTTTATAGTTTTTAACGCATGTATTGCCTGCGTGTGCCTGCCTGCACATTTCTACTTCAAACTTTTTGCTAGAAAAAAGTTGCCTGGTAACCACTTTAATGCTTTGTGTCTCGCTTTGTGCTGATGTATTATTATCAAGAAATTCTTTAGTATTACCTTAAATATTTCCAGTAAAATAATTATTATACTAGGAAAAAACTTAGTAAAGTGAAATATTTTATGATAATATACAACAACTAAACTTTCTTAGTTACGTGGAAAATTTTATAAAATATTAGAGTGGACAGCTTATTGCAAAAGTATGCGCTAAAACAGTATACCATGAACATCTCTAGATCGTGGGACTATGCGAAAAGTGTAGACGTCTATCAACTTCCTGCGAGCCACGAAAATTGAACGGGCGCGTTTGTAGCAGGCAGGATGGATTAATCCTGTAATCTGTGACGGACGGGGGGACGGGCCGCACGGACGGGCCGTGAAAAGAGCCGGTAATTGCGTATAAACAATCCTCAGTGCGGCGCGCCGCGGGGGGCGTCGGAGGAGGTCTGGAGGCGGCGGGAGGATGGGGAGGGGGCACGCAGGGAACGGAAGATACGTTTCCAAACTAGGAGATCGCTCTCGGCTAGCACTTGCCATTTTATGTTCAATACCACTTCTGAGACGACATAACTTCTCGTACATGTACCAGGAATTTCAGAGCAGTCACCACCGTGTGTTTTCCACGTAGCCCCTGTGTCTCACTGTGAGAAATATATTTGTACATGTACGATATATTTTGTATTTTGCCATTTACAATACGAGTCGTACATGTACAACCTCCGACTGTCGCTCGATATTCGATTCCAAGTCGATACATAGGGCTAGTAAATTGTACAATTTTAGATTGTACTTGTACGACTTCTTCCATGGAAAATTTTCCTGTACCCGGTACGACAATTTTTCACAGTGCTCTAGGGAGTCCGCATACTACAAAATACTGAAGTGTTCACCTTGCGTCGTCGTGCACTTGCAACTATTAAAATCTATAGTTTTGCGGTTTTAAGTGTACCAATACAACTGCTCGGTCGATAATCTACCAACACATTTTGCGTCCTTTATATAAGGAAGTTTGCAGGAGAGGAGTTGCTCACCTGAAAGTGCACAAATACTAAGTTAAACACTTATTGCAAGTCCTCAACAACAGAATTAAAAATTTGCTAGTAGTTTACCAGTACTCTACAAGGGTTGAAAGTGACACGTTTTGTCAAGTGACGGCCGGCATTAATTTGTGGTGTCTAATCCTAAGCGTCTTGTTTGTTGCAGGTATGGGTGACGTGACAGAGATGACTTGTGTACGGCACGGCGCACGGTATCGTTTTATAATAATTTTCTTTTTATTAGATGCGGTTTTTTTTCTCGGTCGATTGGCGCCGGGGATGATAGAGTGTAACGCTCGGACGTGCAGTGGGGTGTTATTTATCGACTCAAATTAGGTTTTGGCGTGCATAATAGGGAGCTGGCCAGCGCGCGAGATTACAGGTGTGTTCCGCCCCCCTCCTCCCCTCACCTGGGCTCAGAAGGGGTTACACCCCCTCTCTCTCCCTCTCTCTTTCCTCTCTACTTCCTCTCTTTCCTCATCCCCCTCTATCCCCCGTGATCTCTCTCTCTCTCTCTCTCTCTCTCTCTCTCTCTCTCTCTC
>NW_026267188.1:1336021-1337213 GCF_000697945.3 Frankliniella occidentalis | reverse complement strand
GCTCTTTTTTCCTGAGTCCTCAGTCAATTTTACCAGATTTCACCGTCGGGGCGTGAGGGTTTCTGTGTTGTGGCCTGTGGTTGATTTCAGACGAACGCAACGGTGCCGAAAGGGCCTCCGCTGGCCAGCCAGGGCCGGGTTCCCCCGGGGGCTACCGCGCCCCTCCCTCTGGCCCGGCAGGAATGCCTGACCAAATTCTTGTTGTTGTTGTTTTAATTTTTTCACTCGGTCGTCTTGTCTTTTTTTGCAACACAAGTGGGCCCCTCACAAACCCCCTGCACAGGTGCGCCGACGGCTTCCCCCTTTCTCTTGTAGTACTCACAAAAATTTTAAAAGCTGCGACTTTTATTTTTGTTGTTTCTTTCTTTGTGAGGGCGTGTATTTCTGAGTGTACTGGCGGAGAAAGGCGTCATTACTGTCCTCGGATACGTCCTTTGCTCTTCCTAAAAAATAAAGCAAGGTAAAACTTAGAAGGAAAAGTGCGAAAATGGAGCGGACCGAATTGCAAAGTGGGCTGACCGACCCAGTTGCACCGGGGGGCCTGGCGGGTCCAGGCAATTACCCTGACCTGACGTCGAGGCTTTACCTTTGACCAAAACGGACGGAAGGATGACGTGAAGACTGAGAAACCGAAGAAATGAGGAATCGACGTGTGCCGTGCGTCACTACGGGATGGGCTCTGCTGATGCCCTTGTATAAAAGACAACCGACGAAAGAAACAAATGCTCTTCTCCTTTCCCTGCAAATGACAAGACAGCTAAGGTAATCGCGCACAGGTTCCATCAATTTTAATGGGGTGAGGTGAGGCACTTTTGAGTCTAGGGCTGATAACTTCTTTAGACTCTGTACGCTGCGTTACTATATGACCAAGATAACCATGAAAAATGTGTGGTCTGGGATACTTTTAAACGCTCTAACTTAGTACATACATATTGGAAACGTGACTCCTTGCCTCCTGACTTGGTGTGTAGATACCGGCCCTAGCGAGAATGGGTCAGAAAGCGTCTGCTACAAAGTGCAGCTTTCTTCTCTCTTTCAATGCATCCCCTCTCTCCGACCCTCTCCACTCTCTAACGGACATTGTGCGGCGAGTGTGAATAATCACCGATGATCGGCGGCGCAAAGTGCAAGCTGCGCAGGCGTCCGTCATGTATGCCTCTCCGGCATTTGCCGGCCCTCCCCCCCTTTCCCC
>NW_026267188.1:1334339-1335516 GCF_000697945.3 Frankliniella occidentalis | reverse complement strand
CCAACCCCGCCGCGCCCCACTACGCCCCACTAACGGCCAAACGTCCTCTATTTTACTACATGACTAATGGAGCCGATGCTTCTCCGGATGTTTTTCGATTTCTTGTCGTTTCGTGTTGTGAGAAGTGCGCATCACTGAAGACACTAAAACTAGCGGTTGCTAAAAATATAGCTCTAACGCTGGGCCTTAGTTCTCGTTGCAAATTTCAGTATACCAACACTGTGGTATACTGCTTTCTCCAGCATTTTTGAATGTTTTTAAAAACTAAAAACCTTGGAGTACATTCCTTAGAAAACTATCAATTATTCAAATACTGTGACGTCACATTCTAAATGGTGTGAATTGTGCCACATTATTTAGAATATCATGTCACATTCGTTATAGCGTGACACAGGTGCGCCTATTATGCACTGGAACCCCTGAGCCCGTGAGGACAGAGCGATGCAGAGGCATGTCACGTTTCTAAAGAATGTGACATGATATTCTAAATAATATGACACAAAACGTTACAGTATTTGAGTAACACTATATAGTGTTGTTTGAACGCACTTCGGTGTGCTCAAATCTCTATGGTCGTAAATCTTTAGTCTAATCGAATTTCCTCCAAATTTGCGACACCGTCTTCATAAACGCTTGAAAAGTGTCGATGTAGTTTTACGGCAAGTCGAGATTGCCCTTAGTGGTGGTGGTGTCCTCCCCCTCCATGCATCCACCTGTCGCGTGCGGTCCGGCCCGCTGGAGGCACGCTGGAGGCCTGCTGGAGGCGCTGGACTGGTCCAGCGAGTGCTGCGCTCTCGCGGCGTGGCCGCCAAGCTCGCTACGCCCGACCGGCGCGAGTAACTCATAGGCCCCGCGCTGCCATTCATAAACATCACTCGCGGAGCCGGGGCAAGCGAGGGGGGGGGGGGGGGTCTTGATCGGGCAGCGGGTCGCGCCAAACTGTAACGCATAGGGTTTATTTAGTGACTGGTGCATTTCACAAAAAGTGCGTGATTTCAGAACAGGAAAAAAATGACTTTTTCACCTCGAACTCGGAGGGGGACACGGCGGCGGCGGCGGCGGGAAATAAGATCGGCTGATCCGGGAGAGGACAGGTGCAGTATGATCTCATCGCGGAGGTGACCGGGAGGGGACAGGCCATCCCGAGCTTGTCCGGATACTGGCCGGGAGGGGACAG
>NW_026267188.1:1331191-1332509 GCF_000697945.3 Frankliniella occidentalis | reverse complement strand
GATTTGGTGGACAGTCGAAAAACGTCCAAAATCACGACTATAATAGCCCGGGCATGTTCCTATTCGAACTTTGAACGTCGGGAGGGTTTGGGCGATTATCATTGAGTGCCTGACGATATTTTGGCGAAGTATTTCGTTTACAGCACATATACTTCAGGAATAAAGTCCACTGGACAGCAAATATGGCACTTTTTGTGAAATGCACCGACTGGGTCGTGTGGTGCGTGCGGGTCCCCCGCCCTGCTCCGCTATGCTTTATCATTCTCTGCGCGTGTCAGCTTTAGTTCAGATCAGCGCGGGGGGGATAGTTGCGCTGCTGACCACCACCGGTATGCTTAGCCCGTTGAACTAAACCCTCGGAGGGACTCGTATTTATACACCGCGCAACCACTCTGCCACACTACTCTCTCTCTCTCTCTCTCCGTTAGCCAGGGCTTAAGTGTCGTGGAAAGAGATATAGACGCGCTGAGAGGATTATAGGAAGAAGCAGAGTGAGAACCCCGAGGCGGTTGTAACTTTTGGTTGTGTCTTCGACTTTTAATAATCATCATAATGACGGTAATGATGATGATACAAATTATCGGTAAAGGTGGCAGAGATGGGGCGGTTGGAGGGGGGGGGGGGCTAACATTACCCTAATCAAATGGGTGTGGTTACCATGGAGTGTGTCGGGGCGTAGCCGCAGGAAGGGCGGTCTGGGGCCCCCGGGCTTCAATAAAAGTTAAAGTAAAAATAAATGCATTCGCCGTCGTGCAAAGTTTGCAAGGCCGCCGTCGTTTCCACACACCCTCACTTTACCGCGCGGCGGCTACCGGTTCGAATATTTATACAAAAGAGGAAGGCCAAAACAAGCACAGGGGGTGGTGAGGTAGGGGGGAGGGGAGAGGGGCACCACGACGACGAAATCAACAACAACTACGCAGACGGAAAGGGGAGAGGAAAAAAAATCCTGACACCGCAATCATGGCGCTATTGAGTGTTGAGCCGCTTTGGGCTTATGGCTGGAGGGATCTTCTCATGAGCCACGGCTCGTCATGGAGCGCGGCTTCATGGGGCTTTTAGCAATACTTTGTCGCGGGGAGAGGGGGATGGGGGAATACGGGGGCAGAGCTGTGTGGTAGTGGTGAGCGCACCTGCCTGCTGCGCGCCGGGCTAAGGAAGGTGGGAGGGGGAAGACATTTTCACCTGTCAGGACTGTCGGCCGCCGTGCCGTGTTGGGCATTCCCTGCTGCTATCTGCGGATGTGCAGTGCCGCGCCCGGGCCCCACCGGCCTATAGAGCACACATAACGTATCTGGTAATGAGCGGGGGGTGGCGG
>NW_026267188.1:1322035-1330841 GCF_000697945.3 Frankliniella occidentalis | reverse complement strand
GGAATGAATCTTGAACTCGAGATTTGAGCTTGAAGTTTAATATAAGGTTCTTATGGGCATTTATGTCAAAAACAGAAAATTTGGCCTGGACCGCAAAGGTTCCGTCACAGACAAAAACAATGGCCATATCCGTGATCTACGTAAAAAAACGATTCAGACCACGTTTCAAATACTTTACTCCGTCATCTAATAACAGTTTTAAAGTGAGTAAATTTACCCATTTTTACTAAAAAACCATTAATTTTTGGAAAATTAATTCGGAAATTAGAGGGAGGAGCATGGCATGCGGAACGTCTCCTGACTCGGTTTCTTACGTAGATCACGGATATGGCCTTAGATTTTGTCTGTGGCGGAACCTGTGCGGTCCAGGGCAAATTTTCTGTTTTTGACATAAATGCCCATAAGAACCGTATATTAAACTTCAAGCTCAAATCTCGAGTTCAAGATTCATTCCGATCGCGAAAATAAAATTACGTCTAGATTTCGGATGTGAAAAGGCAACTTTCCCGCACTATTACGGTTCGGCGACTGAAAAAAGCGGACTTTCGCACCTCCCTAGGGGGCGTGGCGCCAAGGCGGCGTCCTTGTGTCGTTATAGAGACATTAATGATGATTGGGGATGGGCTGGAGCTGCTGATGCTGATGCTACTAGCTACGGCTCGGCCAACATACTACTACAAGACGCGCGGACCTCCCACATGGAAGACGCATTTGGAGCCGACTACTTTCTTGCGTTATTGCCCGCTGCTGCAGCTTGGTGGAAGGGTAGTAGTCTGTGTGCGTGGTTGGTTCGGCGTGAAAAATGAAGGTGTTCGTAAGCAGCGAGGAAGAATCGGGCAAGCGGGCTTGGGGTCCTTCGCTGATTTTATTTTGTGATGCTGCTACTTCATTCTCTTCGTGAAAAACCATAGTGAAAAATCTCGAGAACGTAAAAGTAATTCATAATACCGCGTGCGTGTGTGCGTGCGTGTTTCGTTATTTGTTGGTATTATCGTTTATTATTTGCATGTCGTTAGCCCGGGCTGGCCCGCTCCGTCAAAGGGGGGCGTAAATGCACATCATAAAGCATGATTAATGTTTGCGCGACGCGCCGCCCTTCTTCCGACGCCCCGCCACGCCCCGCCACGCTCCGCCACGCCCCGCCGCGGCCGCCGCACAGGCAGAGCAGCACATTCCTGCCGGGCATTAGTTCGATACATCAGTGTGGCCAACCAACGGTCCAGCGGGGCGTGGCGCGGCGTGGCGGGGAAGTCCACCAGGCCAGGGCGCCGTGCCAAGCCAAAGGTCGCCCCCTCTCCCCGTCCCCTCTACCCCCTTGCACCAAACTGCGGATCCGCACACTTCTCCCACTCACCTATTATCTTAGTGGCAAGCACAATGAGGTGTAGGAAATTCCTCACCATCATGCATCAGACGCGATACTGATGGTTAAAACAAAAGCCAAAGACTTCGTACCTTTAAAGGCACTCACGCTTTAATGCCTTTAGATAGCAATGGCTTTAAAAGTCCGGATGACAGTAAAATGTCACGTTTCAATGCCTTACTCAGAGGAAGTAAAGTCAGAATTTCATTAGAACCATAGAAAGATACTACGCACTACCAGTGATTTTACAGAGAGCCGAAGAAATAATTGCGGACTGTCTTTCCGAATTCGAGTGTGTAAAAGTAACTGTCATTCCACTACGGTGGTTAGCATCCTCTTTTTATGGCGGAGTCGATCAGGTCCATACAAGTCACACCTTATCGATAAAATCTTGAAATTATTGTTTGGCTTGTACCACTTTTCGGTGGAATATTCCCGCGCGCATATTTTACGGGCTCTCTTGCTACACTTTGAGCGGACGATGCAGGTCAGGCTCATTCATTCATGTTGTGCTCTGCTCGGATTGGTTTTGACGAGAAACACGACTCCTAGGGGCCGGGGCGCATTAGTAAACATGGGGCGGCGGTGAAACCCTCGTTTAGCGCACCGGCTCGCCGCAGTTAAACGCCCGCCCCATGAGGCGAACAAGCCGTTTGGCTCAATTCAATCTCTTTTCACTTTAATTTCGCGCTGCTCCTCGGCTACCCCTGCCGCCGCTCCGCGCTTGCTCTAGCGTTACGCTTTTGATTGATAGCAAATGGTACAGAGTTTTGTCTTCACATAGAATCATGTGAGAGTGTGTTCTTTGAATCAAAAGCAATTCCATTAAATTACGTCCAGAGCAGTTTTTGATTTTATTTCAAGGAAACTTCAATGGTTTCAATGTTGAATTTTTTGAAATGAAAGATTTTCCTAGTTTCAATATTTTTGAATTTGAAATGATGTGAAAATTTACTTTGGTGATGGCCAATGCTCTGGTTCAAAGAACACTTTCTTTGGGTGCACGCAATAGCTGAGCGGAGTCGTTTAAGAAGTAGTTCGGCCAATAGCTTAATGATAACTAGGTATGTTGCCACAAATAAGTTGTGTACATGAATATTTCGCAACAGGAGTAGGCCGAAACGCTTGCTGCGTGGCAAATTTTCTTATGATTTCTTGTCATCTTTTGGGCTTTTTCGGAGTTCCAGAATTTTGGCGCTCAAAGTCTCCAAGCAGAGGCGAAAAATTGGCAGTTTCTAAATTACAGCTAAAATTTAGCATTCAAAGACGAATGCTAAAGTTTGGAGGTCAAAAATTGGCAACCAAAAATGTATGCCGAAATTTGGCAGCCAAAACTTAAGGATAAAATTTGGAAGATGAAAATGGCGGCAACGACGTTTAGCCTTGTGTGTCATTTAGACATCCCATATGTCATGGGTCAGATGGGTACTGTTGACGTCATTAAGTGTCCTTGCGCCTCTGGATCGGCCTCTGGTGTGGAAGGACGTCTACTCTGGGCCCCTTGTGCGTAGGCCACCCGCTCTCACACCTGCGTTGCGGAACAGTATCGAACAGCGCTCGAAAACTAAACCAGTCACACATATAAGCCCTAACTTGTGTTTTATTATCTGGAGAGATTTCATTTTGCGCAAAGATATCAGTGAGAATCGAAAAGGGGGAAAAGGGGGAGGGAGAGGGTCCTTTTAGGACGGCGCCCGGCTGGCTGGCTGTCAGCAGCAAAGCGGTAGCGGCCTCGCGGAGCAGTAAAGTTGTCTCCGAATGCTAATATTGTAATTAGCAGGAGAGCGAGAAGGGAGAGAGAGAGAGAGAGAGAGAGAGAGAGAGAGAGAGAGAGAGAGAGAGAGAGAGGTACGGGTAGCCAATCATGACAAGACAGAGGCCGTGCGCCCAATCAGCTGGCGGGGCGGGGCGCGAAAGGGCTCAGATGGCGTCAGGCCCGACGCACGTGATGCGTCGTTATGAACTACAGTCACTCATTATCGCGTTCGCAAGAGAAGAGGGGGCCGTACGGTGGGCATGGGAACGTTTGACGCGTGTGTGTGTGAGTGCACTGTAAAATTAAAACTGCTGAACAAAAACAAGTGTAAAACTGCATACATTGATTTTATGCAAAAAAAGCAACCTGAGAATTTTTGCTTCGCGAAACAAAGCTGTCTGTGGGTTTCTAATACCTCTTCGTGTCACGAGCCTCCTCAAATTATTTTATAAATTATTTAATAAAGCTGAATAATGTTCCGACATGGTGGGGTAGATAAATACCTATTGTATTTTTCACACAAATTTTCCTTGTAGATAAAAATAATACATAATGATTTCCGGCGGTTTACGTGATCGACGCTCGGCGTGACCAAGAGACACACCGCAGCAGACGGAGTGTTGATAAAATTGTCTCACCTTAAAAGGAAACTTCCATGAACATTAGAAGAACTTTAGACTTTCCATCTAAACGTCACTCATGTCTCATATCTCTGACTGCCTTCTAATGTTAATAATCGGGCGATGTTCAGAGACACTGCTAGAGGTAGTGTTAAATTCTGTTTTAAAACAGTTTAATTGACTGATCTAGTACAACTACTTTAATTTTTACGATAATTGCTGTAGGTTTTTCTTACACTGTTGTGAGTGAGTGAGACGGGGGAGAGAGGAGGGGTGCTACCTCGTGGAGCAACGGCGGCAGCAACGGGAGCTAAAGGGCTTTTCGGATGGTGGCGCCATCATTGCCGGCGATGTGTGTGTGAGCGGACCTGTCATTGCCGAGTGCCCTTTTGGCGTTGCGCAGCGCTGCGCGGCGGGCCGCCCTGCATGGAGTATGGCGTTGCCACTCAGCAGCCGCCTCGCCCCACCAGCCTGACGTTTTCGGCCCCAGCGCCGCCGATGAAACATTCATAAGCCGTGAATTAGCGCGAGATTGATCGCCTCCGAATGGAGTTGTTGTTGGGAATGGAAATGAAGCGGCGGGCATTAGGGCGGCGGGGCCTCCTCTACGTGTGCGACCTCTGACCGAGCGGGGCGTGCACACAGTGTACTCTGCGGACACCGCGGCGCCAGCGCGCCAGCTGCCACTGTACAGTCCGAAGCAGTCAAGGGTACAGTTCCTTTTCTTTTCTCTAAATGGATGAACTCCTCTCTGCCTCTGCGAGGCGCTCTGCTCCGCTCCTAATGAGTGATGTTGCGTTTCAAATGAATCGATGTCGTTCCGATCGGCAGTTCCGATCCGTATCATTGATCTCTCGCTCGCTCGCTCGCTGGGGAAGGGATGTAAGAGGAAAGAAGAAGAATGAAATAAATATAAGACCAATCGCATTGTGATGGGGATTAAAAGCTCCCCTGTTCTCGGGAGTGTACCACTCGCGTGTCCGACCTGGAGCAGCGCCACGCCGCGCCACGCCACGCCACGCCACGCCGCGTGACGCTGAGGCGACGCGTCGCTCGCTTGGGCTTATCTCGCCTGTTATGCAAAGCGAGTCACGTGCCCAAGCGCGTAGATGTAACGCTCTTGCGCGCGCGTGTGTGCGCACACTGCGCTGTGGTGTGAGATTGTGTGAGTGCATGAGGCTGTCATGGCTTTTGTTGTCCACAAGATATGACCTTCATGAGCGCGCGCGCGCGCGCAGCCGAGATGGACATTTGGCCGACGTTTGAAAATGACTTCCAAGTGCCGTACGACATGGTATCTTCCTTCGTCAGCCCCCTCCTCCTCCCTCCTCTCTGACACTTGCTCTCTCTCACACACACGTACTCACACGGCATAGATCGAGAAATAATTGATGTTTCCGAGTGGCCCGGTCGGCCGGGCCAAGAGATCTTTCTGCTGTGCGAAACTCCGAAGGTGAAAAATAACGTTCCTGTAATGATTGTGATTAATGCAAAACCCCTGGCGAAAATTAAAACGCCATGTATCCTCCCGTCGTCGTTGGGATGGAGCTGGGCCCCTCATCCTCATCCTCACATCGGGCCACGTCATTTTCGTTTTCTCTCTGCGAAATGGAGGATGTTGCATAGGACCGTCGGTCCGTCACTCAAACACTTTTGCTTCAATTTTTCCTACAGTTTTTCATTTATCTTAGAGCGCTGTCTCATCCTTCTTCTAGTTTTTCAATTAGTTACAAAAATTAAAGTTGATGACGGGGTCGATGACCTTTAAACATTTTGAAGCTGAAACCGCCGTAGTAGCTTATATTTATAACGAAAATACTTTTTATTTTATCGGTTGCTCCACTCCTAGCTAAAAATCTACAACATAAGAACAGTAAGCACCTGTTAATTCTATACACAATTTGATGAAACTGTTGATTCTTAATACAGTTTGAACTGTAAAGAACGACGTCGATTTTTACGCCTGCACTTAGTGACTGTCGGATTATTATTATTTTTAACACTGTCCGTGCAGTGGTGGTGCTCTTATTTTTGGTTGTTGTCGCATTGAATCACTCTATGGCTCTCTCGGCGCGCCGCTGGCGTCGAGCGCCACGCAGGCCCCGCCGGACTGCGCTCATGAATGGATAATTAATTAATATATCGATATTCGCGATTCATTACCCGGGGCGGGAATGCGCGCGCGTCGGTCGTGAGTCTCTCCTATAGCGGCCCGACAAATTCATCCAGAACGTAGCGGGAACAGCAGCAGCAGCGCGAGCAGGAGTAGCAAGCTTGTAGCGGGACGGGCCGAAATAATAATGCGCGCTCCTGGATCGCCTCGCGACACGAAGGCTGCGCCGCTTCTGACTCGACTAACTAAGCGACGACTTGCAACTAATTAACTATAACGAACAAAAGTGGCGGCGGCGGCGGCCGAGCTGCGCCGCGCGGAGCGCTGACCACGCGGCGACCACGCGCTCTCACTCGCGGGCGGGAGGGGCAGGGGCGCATGCCACTCGCGGCGCGTGCGGCGCAGCAGCAGCAGCTGATGGACGGTCGTTATTGGTCACATATAGACCGGGGTGTGGCTGTCTGTCGCGGCCTGGCTGGCTGGCGTGTATGCACGTGGTTAACTCCATTCTGCCTCGCACCAGACGCTGCGCTAGCGAGAAAACCGTCTGCCCGGCCTCTGCTGTCCACCTGCGGGAGGAAGTGGAATTAAATAAAAGTGTCGCGCCGCCATCGTGTGCTACTGACACTTGACTGTAGGGATATTAAACACGTTTAAATAGTTGTTTAAAACTGCTTTTCAGCTTTGTTGTTTTTTCTACGGCCCGAGTCTTCCGTTTCTCACGGCCGTTCTAATGTGTGTGTTGTGGTCACACTGCACTGCGTCTTCAAACCGACATTGCGGTAACGAGACGCACTCTAAGTGACTCGTCGCGTGAGCAAGGACGGGAGAAAAATCGAATGTGTCACAATAAGGGAAACCGGAAAAACGTGCCCAAAACAAAAATAATGAAGACGACGCACACGAGAGAGGACGCGACGTCGCGCGAGAGAGTCGCGCGAGACTGCGGGGAAAGGAAAAGCAATACGAAACGGGAAGGAGAGATAGAGGGAGACTGATAGATGGCGACGAAAAAAATGAAAAAAGTTGGAAGAAACCAACAAACTAACTAGTATGCGCGGTTCGGTTCGACAAGACGTAGTGTCTTCCCTCTAATGAGCAGGCATCGAGACGCGGCACCCCAACCGATTCTGATCGCAATTCTCGCCGCTTAATAAAGACGAAAGGCAAACAACATTTTTTGAGAAATGAGACAGACGAGCGCAAGACGTGGGGCCGGGCCGAGCGCGCCTAGGAGACACGCACAGCGCTCGACGCAGATGAATTATTTCGAGATAAACGTCTCCCGGGCGATACGGGAAAAAGTCAACATTGCGCGGCTCTGGCCGCTCCATCAGGACCGCCGCTGACTACATGACGTTGACAAATGAAGATCAACCCGAATCAAGAGTCCGCGCCGTCACCCCCTCCACTCCGACCTCGACCCGCCGAGCCCTGCTCGCTGTAACCCCTTCTTCTTCGCAGCGGCCCGCTACTTTTCGGTCGGTTGTCGGTTGTAAGGCGCTGGCAAGGCCCTGATTGTGTCATCGCTTTCTGACGACGCTGTCGTGTCAGTTTGGTTTCGGGTGCCTCGAGTAGGTTCGAACGCGTCTCTTGGTACGTCTGTCGGCCGTCAGATGGCGCCAGCGACTGGACCTCGGCGTGTTCAGTCAGTCAGGTCGTGGAGAGAGGCCGCAGTTGACAGCACTTAATAACGTTTCTTACTATACACCTTTGCCTTTGACATTTTCATATTTTGGTACTTAAAGCCAAAATGTATTTTAACCTATGCGCGACAGGTGCTCAGGGCTAAGATTTCGGATGCGTGTCTGTCTGCCCCCCATAGCAAACAGGCGAGCCGAACTGCAGCGCCATGAGAGCTCTGGAAACTTGTTTTAGTGGCGGATTATAAAAGGCTGTGTTTATTGCCGTGCTTGTTCCCACAGGAGACAGTGAAGGCGGTGGTCTGCTGGAGGAGAGTGATGCATGAGTGATAAAATTAATGTTGCTGTTGCATCGACTGCGACCGCCCCTTCAGAAATTTGCACTGTGGGACCCACCCGCCTCGGCCTTTTGGCTCTGAAGTGACTATCTGAAGTTGCCTCCTGTAGTGATTCTCCCCAGGGATCGCCTGCATTGGCCTCCTTGCGCTGACGGTCCTGCAGCGACCTCTCTCTGCTGTGACCTCCGTGACCTCGTGAAGTGACCTCTCCACCTTCGTTCTGTTCTCAGGACGCGGCGGAAGGACGTAGACGGCTCGCCGGGCGACCCGGACGTCGACGGGCACCCTGCGTCCGGCGGCGAGGTGGACGGCGGTCAGTGGCGGAGCTCGCTGGAGCACCCGCTGACCGCCGCCACCTCGGCCATGCTCAACATCAACTCGGGTCCCGAGGACCCCGCCAACCCCTCGTCCAACGGCAGCAACCCCCCACCCATGTCGTTCGCCGTCTACGACTACAAGACTGACAAGCTGGGCGAGCTCTGGTCGTAAGTATCTGCGAAGGCTCCCGACCCTCGGTTGTTTGCCGATAGGGCACTTTTTCGGTTGACGCCTCTTGCGCCCTCGCCCTGCCTTGCGTTGAGGTCTCCGGCGCCGCGAGCGGTTCGTGAAGTTGCCGTCAGCCCTGGGACGCCTGGCGGGGCGTGAGGTTGCCTCCTCCTCCTCGCAACCCCGTCGATCTTCCCTTACCACGCCTGGTACATTACGATCGAGCCCCTATCGCCTTTTCCACCAAATGTATCAATATCCGACCCTCCGCGGAGACAATCGACTCGCTAAGAGGATTACCCCCCGAACCCGGGGGTGTCCTCCTCGGGTCCTGCGAGGCGGCCCGCGCACCCCCTGGACGGCGATACTCTGCACTCAGCTGGAAAAGTGGAATCGCAGATCCAATCATCATTTCTTTGCCCATTTCCGCGTTTCATTAATCCCTGATCGGTTCGACAGGCGAGACGAGGGCTGAGAAGAGAGAGGG
>NW_026267188.1:1316104-1321510 GCF_000697945.3 Frankliniella occidentalis | reverse complement strand
TCTCTCTCTCTCTCTCTCTCTCTCTCTCTCTTCCGCTACCAAGGGGTCCATGCTCGCTCACACACACACACACGCACAGGGAGGGAGGTGCGTGTTTACAAGTGCGCGCGCTTTCTTATTCTCGATCGGCGCAGACCGACGTACAAAAAATGAGAGAGGCTAAAGAAACGGAGGGATGCGCGCGCTGAATATACATAGCGCTCGAGGGGGGATGCGGCGGGGTGCGGCGTGGCGTGGGGGAGCTGTATGTGTATGTGTGTCGGTGTTTCAATGCCGGAGGCAACAGAATGATTTGAATGTTGATTTGACGCAATGCTCTCGTCACCATATCGGCCCAGCAGTACCGACATCATCTCGTCACAGACTCCCCTGCCACTCACGCGCTGCTCGGCGTTGAAGGCTGAGCGCCATACGGGGGAGCAGGAGCTGCTCCCAAAGGGATCGCTCCGCGGAAGCGCGGCAAGCGTGGCGATCTTTCATCGAGTTTCCTTCTATTTTTGCCGCCGTCGAAGTGATCCCAGTTCAGCTTACCTGTGACATATCAAAGGATTTTCAAACAGGCGTGTCAAAGTAGGACCGACTATCACCGACGACAAAAATGTGACAAAGTGCCGAAAAGGTACTCGCCATAACTGCCTCGAAAACACCCCTAGTTCAGTCTGCAGCCCTTTTAAAAGTTATAGTTTCTTTCTATTGTGGATTACCTAAATAAGATCGCGGATTGTGAGCGTGTACCGCTGGAGTGAGGGGACACATAAAGCGGCGGTGGGCGGCGGGCCGGCGCGTCCCTCGCGAGGTGCCCTGGCAGTGCCCTGCCGGACCTAGACTGCCCACACGCCCCGTCCAATGGCTATTTTATTGCCGCAAAAGGGGAGCTGACGGTACTTATACGACTGTGCGGACTGTCGGGTACCTCCCCCTCCGCCCTTCCACCGGCCTCCTCCCCCTCCTCCCGCAAACGGATTGACCGATCGCGCATTTAAAATAAAGGCCGTTTGTTACTCGCGTTTACGAACTCGGGACGGCTGTATTTCAATCAGAGATATACCATACTTTAAGCTGTCGCGGCACTTCTTGCGCGGTTTTTCCTCCGTAATCGACTGTAGATTTTTATCTCGACACTCGCGGGCTGCTGCTGCGGCTGCGTGACGGACGGACGGCAGCCGTCGGCCGCCCGGCCCCGTCTGAGTGTGTCCCTGCCGATGAGTGATGTGCGCCAACAAAGTGATCCCCGATCAGAGAATAATTTGGCCTCCACCTCAGCAGTGTCAGCTCAGCAGCGACGGTTCAGCAGTGTCAGCTCGGCAGTGTCAGTTGGCTGCTCCCGTCCTGAACGAGGGATGCAGATGTTATTCGATGACTGACACAGTGACGTCGGCCACCCCCGTCGCACGATACGTAGCTTTGACACGGGCGCGCTGGACGGTCGTGAGCGTCGCCGACGACGAGCTGCTAGAGGGCACCGACGACGGCGGCGGTGGCGGCGGCGTTGCCTTACCGAGAGGACGGCGTCGTTGTGTCGCAGCACGACCGCAGCCGCAGCAGTGGCGTCCGTTACAGCGGGGAGACATTTTTACTAATTGTTTGTTTGGTGGAGGTCGCTGATGGAGCGCGCTGATAGCAGAGCCGCAGCCTCTGGGTCCCTCCGGGCTCCTCCGGTAACACTGCTCTGCTCTCTCGGAGAGCGAGAGCGAGAGAGACAGAGAGAGGAGACAGACTGCGCGGGGTCCAGATGAGTCGCGCCGATTACGTACGACGACGGTGGTGGGAATGAGAATCGCGGTGCCATCTCTCTCTCTCTCTCTCTCTCTCTCTCTCTCTCTCTCGTTTTTATCACTGAGGCGCGCACCGGGCGCACACACATCGCAGCGGTGGCGTGCCGTGAAAAATGAGCCAATTCAGAATATTTGGGAAGGAGGTTGGACACTTAGAGGGTAAAGGGGTTTGAGAGGAGAGTTAAAAGGCGGCGCATCTGATTATTTCTCGTAGCCTTTGATGCTTAATTGTGTTTGAAAAATGGGGCTTATTGTGTGCTTCGTGTATTTAAATTCAGAACGTTAGGTTAATTCTCGAGTATTAATCACATGATGTTGGACTTTTGTATCGGCATGGATGAGGATCATTGCGCGAGTTTCGACAGCATCTGCCGTCGCGACATGTCCATCTCAAAATAGCATCCAACAGCTACATTTTTTGAGGCGCGTTTAAAAAATGATACATCCGATAATTAGGTTACAAAATTTGGTGGTGCCGCCTGGTGCCGGCCCGGCTCGGGTGATAAGGAAGGAGTATCAGGCTATTTTCCGCACGATGCGTCGCGATGTGACTACGCGGCGCGGCGCGCTGTAATCTGATCGGCGACCCACCGCGCCCGGCCACACCCCACCCCGCCCCACCCTGCCCCACCCCGCCCAACCACTCCCCACCGCACCCCTCACCGAGCCGCGCGGCTCCGTCGTCACCTGCCTGCCGGGCCTCTCGGGCTGCCGCTGCAATGAAAGACTAACAATCAAACAATAATAGTAAGCGGGACGGACTAAACCCTTTTTATTTTGGTCTCATCCGCGCCGTCGCCAATAATCGTCCTGCGAGAGTTCTGCAGGGACCTCATAAATAGCATTAGGGAAAGGATGGAAGAGAAACGTAGGATGCAGAGCTGTAGCTGATGGTGCTGCTGCCGCTGCTGCTGCCGCTGCTGCTGATGCTACAGGAGGAGGTGAGCGGTGAGCGCGGGGAGGGGTAGGGATGACCAGGTAAGGCACCTCGCCGCCGCTGCTCCTCCCCCCACCATCCCCTCGCCCTGCATCCCCCTCCCTCCCCCGTCTACGCTCCGCGCCGCCCCGAAGGTGACAAAGCTCACCTGTGAAAGTGAAGATCATCTTACAGAAGGAGCATCATAAAGAGGGTTATTTTTTGTGGAGCGCAGCTAGCTGCTGCTGCTGCCGCCGCTGAGCCCGCCGAGGAGCCCGCTAACAATACGCCGCCATGCATGAATTTGCAATGGGCTAATGAGAGGTGGGGGGCGAGGAATTTCTCATCTTTCCGTGCGGCTCTTCCCGCGGAGGTGATACATACCAATGCGTGTTGTGTTGCATGCTGCCTCGGGGTGGACGAGGCAAGTTAAGTGACGCTAAAGTATCGAAGGGTTTTCGACGATACGCTGACGTAGCAAAGCGCTCGGTACGACCTTTATGGTGCTGCGCTGCGTGCACCTCAGTTTTGTGTTTGTCTTGGATTCTATGAGGTTACGTAAAGCGAACCGTTCCCTATGATGAGCACCACACGGTGATGGGGATCCTGAAGTGTGTTTTCGGTCGTCACTCATCTCCGGGTTGTCACGGCTGAGCGGGGAAAGGGAAAGGCGAGAGCCTGCTGATGGGTGGTCCCCGGTGGTCCCCCGACTCAAACTCATCAACCCTCGCAGCGACCATTCAGAATCCCCGTCTTCCGGCGAGCAGGAAAGGAAGGAAGCGCGCCGAGTGTGTGTGTATGTGTCTGAGAGAGAGAGAGAGAGAGAGAGAGAGAGAGAGAGAGAGAGAGAGAGAGAGAGAAGGAGGAGGCTAGAACTAGAGGGAAGGAGGGGGGGGGGGTCCTTTCTCCATCCACCTTGCTCCTCCCCCCACCTCGGCCCACCCGCGCGTCTCAGTCTCCGGCAGCAGGTTGTTTGTCCAGTACGGAGCCGAGCGCGAGCCGACCCGGCTGCCGAAGCATGCCCGACCCGAGTGATTCCCGAATGGCCCTGGGAGCCGACAAGGGCCCTTCAGGAGTATGGGCCATTCATTGGGCAAGACGAGCCGAAAATGTAGGCACGTTGTAAGGCGCTCCGGGTTCGGAGGAGAGGGGCCCAGCGGGGCCAGCGGAGCGCGGCAAGGGCCGTGGGCCCGGGGCGCCCCTCGGGGGTCACGGGGTCAACCGGCGGGCCATGCGTCAAGCAGTTTAAGGATGAGATTAGCGGAGCCACCGCAGGAAGACACCGTGGGGGGGGGGGGGGGGAAACGCGCTCGTCAAGGAGCGGCCCCAGCTGATGTTTCGTAACTGGACTCGAGGAAAACGAACGGCAGAATTAATGTAAAGGTGTGATGACCGGCTCAGCTCAAGGTACCTTGCCGATTCTTTGACAATGGCCGCGTGATCGCCCTTTCCTGGAGTTTCTGGAAGTTCTTTAGCGTAGAGAATCCCAGTCAAAGTCGGTCCCTGAGCTTGTCTTCCCCTGGAGCCCCCTGCGGCTGTCACCCCACCCCGCGGCAGACACCACCACGCCGCCGAACAGCTGGATCCTCGCACAGCGGCAGCCTCCAGCGGCGGATTTATTTAATTGCTTTCTCAAAAATTAATCTCCTCCAGAGAGGAAGGAGAAACAATGGGCGCTGGCGAGTAAAAAAAAGGCGAGATGGTTGATCCGTTCGAACCCTCCTCCTCCTTTCTAGGAGTCAACGGCCCTCCTCCGCCCTCTGTGCGCACACCCTGGTCCAGACCCTCCGCGCGCAGCCTCACCGATTCTGTTTGGCTCTCTGCCTGCTCGGGCGGAACAAACTATTGTTTTGCATTCCCAAACATATGTAGGTTATTTTACCCACTCACACACACTAGCGCTCTATCGCGCTCCCTCCCTCCCCGCTCCTCCCCCCTCTCTCCCTCCGTCTCCCTCACGTCTGCTTGCGCGCAGCGGCGGCTCCTTGGGGTGCTGCTGCTTCTTCTTCTCTGCTCCCCTCATTAGAATGCGCACCGCACAACGGTTGCCATATATCTTGCCTTATGACAGCCCCCCCTCCACAGCAGTCGCGGAGCCGCCTGCTTATCACACTGTCTCGCGGCTCAATATCAATATGAATATGTTGCCCCCCGATTGCAATGGCGCGCTGTGCGGGTGGGGCTTCCCTCTGCGCCCCTTCGCGCGCGCACGGACACGTGTGTTGGTTCCCACACCACCGCCGCCGCTCCGCCCGCCGCCGTTTGCCGCCCGCTTTCTAAAATTGCCCCGCGCCGCCGCCGCTTCGATTTATGCCGTATAGGAAACCGCATGGGCGCGTCCGGATACAGATATAACACTTCACGACGCCCCGCCACGCCACGCCCCGCTTCGCCATTTGAAGCGTTTGAAGTGGCGCGCGGCCCGGGCCTGTCGCTGTGGGCCGGGCGCTCGCTCGCGCGCCGCTTTTGCTCCGCGGCGCGGCGGCGTGGCGAATATAACTGTTCGATCATTTTCGTCGTAAAATAAATGGGTTGTAAATTTGCCGGCCGTAAACTCATATTACGCGCGCCTCGATAAAAAGCGATAAAAAGGTGTTTCAGCAGCGCTACCAGCACACTGGCGGGGCACACGGGGCGTCGCAAGGGCCGTGCCTTGAACGTCTCTCTCTCTCTCTCTCTCTCTCTCTCTCTCTCTCTCTCTCTCTCTCTCTCTCT
>NW_026267188.1:1311660-1316047 GCF_000697945.3 Frankliniella occidentalis | reverse complement strand
CTCTCCCCCTCTCCCTCTCCCTCTCTCTCTCCCTCTCTGTCCCCCTCTCTCTCTCTTTGCTTCTCTTTCCCTCTCTCTCTTTTCCCCCCTTCTTATCGATACATTTGGTATCGTCGATCACCTGTGCCACGCCACCTATTTACGCCATAAAAGCGTGCAAGTTCGAGCGCGGCACACACACACACACACACACACACACACACACACACACACACACACACACACAGCACGTGCCCGACTGCCATGGCTCGCCCGCGTACAGTATACCCACGACGGTCGTTTCGCGCGCGCGCCTCCGACGGCCGTTCAAAATTGTAAATTCATTTCTGTTATTAAATCGGTCCGTTTGTACGGCGTGGCTTTGCGCGGCTGGCCGCTCATATATTCCACGGAGCCCTTTGGCCGAGCCTTTGGCTGTGACCCCGCCGTGTGCGCGCCGCTCATTGGGCCCCGTGAGCATGTGGGCCTCGCGGGCCTCCGCGGGTGATTTACGGCGGCCAGCGCACCTCTTGGCGGCCCCCATGGGCGCTCCTCCTGGAGAATGAGGGGGGCTCTTTGGGCCCCGTGCATGGTGTGTGCGACTCCCAGAGCCACGGGCGGCGCTCCCCGTCGGCGCCCGTGCCGCAATTATGCAAACATTTGTCGGTGGGACAGCTGGAGCGTACAGTCGTGCGAGCTAGACAGCTGATTCCGGGGGCATGCCGTGCATGCTCTCTCTCTCTCTCTCTCTCTCTCTCTCTCTCTCTCTCTCTCTCTCTCCAATGCTCCATCTTCGTCTCACCTCTACTGTTTCGTATAGCAGAGGAGCAGGGGTGGCTGCCCTATGGGTTCCATGCTCCAGCGAGCTCATGTTGGGTGGGCCCAAAAACTGTTGAGGAAATGAAAATGTAAACTGCGGCTCGGCACGCTTCTTTTTGCTTCACTCTTTTTGTGTCTTCTTTCTCATTTCTTTCCACGGATAGCCAAAAAGCTGAAAAGGAGGCCGTTTGTATTCCGGGCGGGGCGTCTCATGCAGAGATAGCGCGGGTGTCATCTTTATGTGCGAGGCGAGGCTGCGCGGGGCAGAATGGAGGCGGGGAGGTGTGGAGCGCGGCGGAGCGCGGGCACGCGTTCCTTTCATGTTCTCAAGTTTGCCGAGCCGTTCCCCCCCAAAATGTGTTCGTGATGCTAAGTGCAATTTTTGTTAAGCTCATTTTATTGAGTGCGTTTGTGCTTGTTTTAGAGTAGAGTGCTATACAGCTACATAAATATATTTTTCCAGCAAATGGCGAATTTTTTCCATCTAAGAAATGAATAAGACATATTTTTCCTGGCGTCCACAATGTGTCGTAAAATAAGGCGGCGCCTGGCCTGATAATAGCGAGCCTCTCATTAGACGTGCTGTGAGTGTGTGTGTGTGTCGTGGGGGGAGAGGGGAGGGAGTGATAAGGACGGCGACGGCCGCTCGGGGTGCACGAGAGGGAGCGGGCGGCACTGCTCGCGGTCCATTCCGTTCGGCTATGGATGCGATGCGGGTGGAGCGAGAGGTGTGTCTCTGCCTTTCATCACCTCTGAGCAGCACGGGCCGGCCGTGCGAGCCTGCGCCTATGGCCCATGCGTCTAGTTGATTCGGGGCGTTAATGGCGCAATCCGTCACTCGCTCGGGACCCGAAGGGGTCAGGGTATCGTGAGCCCCGCCGGGCCTGCGCAGCCTGCGCCACGATCGAGCCGCGCGCGGGTGCCGACGGCTGGAAATTTATAGGTAGCCCCCTAAAGCTTTGTGGGTGTGTTTTCGGCATTCGGCGAACACCGTATATGTGCGCCTGCCCGTGTGAGTGTGTGTGTGTGCCTGCCCCTATCTCAGTCGCCCAAATCGATTTTTACCGCCCGCAAAAGTAGTTGGAAACGGATACGCCGTTCATTTTCGGAACGCGGGCGGGGCTCGGCCGATCCAACAATAATAATCGAATTGAGCGAGAAAAGATTAGAGGAAGGGGAGGAGGAGGGGTAGAGATCGCCTGTCTGATTTTGGGTCGCATTCATGCGCCAGAGGCCCGTATCTCTGACTAGAATAACACAATGCGCGCGGCGCAGGCGCTGCCCGGCCTCGGGGGGCGTAAGCGGGCGCGGGGGGCCGTCCGTATGCTGGAGGGCGCCAGAGCACTGTACTACATGCCGTTGGCCGTTTTGCTTGCCAAAATTCTGGAATTCCTCTTTCGACCGGCGGAGCTCTGGCATTTCTCACGAGATTGACGATTTCCGGGATTCTTTTGACCCCGCTTTGGCCTCTGTTGATGCCACATTTTATAGCATTCTTTCAAAGGACACGCCAAATGTTGCCATTCTCAATGAAAGCAAAGAGAACAAAAATTTGCAGCCTTTGAAAATATTGTATACATTGTGGCAGTCAAACAGAAATTCAAAAATAAATAAATTGGAAACAAAAGCGGCCTCTTGGCGTTTAGAGTGTAGCGCCTTACTGCCGGCCCCCTACAGGCAAAACAGGGAAACAATAACGAATGGGGGCCTGTCTGATGCACAATCCGTTGCTGCCATCATGCTCGGGCTGGACGCCGCAGGACGCAGCCTGAGAGTGAGTGGTCACTCCTCTGCCCGCCGGGCTGGTTCCCATCCCGGTGCTGACCTACCCCGCCGCGCGCCCATAGCCACCCCCTCAGCCTCCCCCGCCGCTCGGGGCTGTGCGTGTCCGGCCGCAGTTAGCGACCCGTTTGCGTGACTGAGCTTGGCGCCGCACCGGCCGCCGCTGCTCTTCCGAACCTCTTTGCGGTGGCGCCAATTAGGAAAAAAAATATGCAAAGGTGATGAGGAAGGTGGAGTGAGGAGCCTCCTACCTTATTCCTTATCGTTATCAAAATTAAAGCCGGCCGCCCGCCCACTCTTCGCGCGCGATGCCGCAATCAAAGCAAGGTCAAAGATATTAGTTACGTATTATTTTTGTTGCACACTGTTTTGAATGGGAAATTATTTTTTCCACCTTTTTTGCATCTACCCAGACTACACTATGCTAGCCGTCCACCGTGGCGAAAATAAAATTGTTAATTTTCATAATTTAATTTGTAACGTTTGTTATGAGCTGCGCGGAGCTGCGCGCCGGCGGGGCGCCCTTCACGTGGGTGTAGCGCATTCACGACGGTTGTAGAACTCTTCCCCGCCGGGTCATAAATGACAAGAGACTCGAGTGTGCTTGCTGCGCGCCGGACTTACAAATTTGACAGCTCGGCTCGCTACTTCACAACGTCGTTGGCGCTCACACAGATGATGCACGTTTGCTGAACACACATCCTGGTAATGAGCCGTATGAGTCGTGCGGGACGAGGAGTATCTTTCCCACGGAAACTACTAAAAAACGAACAATGGAGGACGGGGGAGGTAAAGGGGGTGAAAAGAAGGAATGGGCGAAAGAATGAATGAATGAATGAGTAAATGGGTGCGAAGCAGGCGCCGCTCGCCGCCCTTGCACGACTAAACTGTGATGCCGGCGCCGACCAGCCCCACCAGAAACATAAGTATTTTCCGCCTCCGCTGATTTATGAATTATTCCTGTATTGTCTCCCATCTTGTTTTTGCCCGCTTCTCTGTCGAAAAACACCACACATCGCACGCGTACACTACTTCGCACTTGCGTGTAGAGTAAGCTGGCATCAAGTAAGCATCGAGTACTTGTTCGTCATTTTCCCCCTTGAGTTCGCTTAATGAGCTGCAAGTGCTGATACAAAATGCAAGCCTATGGACAAAAATGAAGAGTTTTGTTCACTAATAATATGTAAATACTCCAAAAAAAAACTTTCGTTCGTCTTCAATGAAAAGTTTGAGTTTTTACTAATAGTGTAGCCAACGTACCGTAGACCCAGACCCCTGCTCACTTCTCGTGATACCGTACTGCACGCCACAGGCGTGGGCGGGTTGCCTACCACCCGGGGTTACAAAGCCGGTTGGCGAACCTACGCGATAACTGTGCAAAATTTTCAGGTGTCTGTGCGCTACCGCTCTAGTATCAGAATCTGTGTTCGAGTGTGAAAAAGTAACTCCAATGAAACCCTCATCGCCTTTTCTTTTGCCAAGTACTAACATCCCCTTCTGCACTGGAAATGCAAGTGTGTGAATGTCGCTCACCTGCAGGTGAGCGACATTCCATTCGTACACTTAGGGGGGTAAACGTGTGAAATTTCCAGGAAAAATTCACACCTTTACCCCTCTAAGTGTACGAATGGAATGTCGCTCACCTGCAGGTGAGCGACATTCACACACTTGCATTTCCAGTGTGAACTCTACGTTGGAAATGGCACCGTCATTCACGGCGACACGGGAGACGCACTCTCTTGCCCTTTCTTCCGTCGGCTGGCGTTGCGGTGAGCAGCGGGAGGGCCCCGCCCCCGCCCGCCCCCGC
>NW_026267188.1:1304302-1307988 GCF_000697945.3 Frankliniella occidentalis | reverse complement strand
CTCTCTCTCTCTCTCTCTCTCTCTCTCTCTCTCTCTCTCTCTCTCTCTCTACACCCCCTGCAAGGTGTGCCCAGGGTGTGCCTTGCGTGCGGGCAGCAGCAGCAGCAACAGCAGGACTGTTGCAGCAGGACAGGACGCCGCCTCATGCAGGACACTCAATCCCGCAACAGTGTTGCGCCTCCTGACGCTCCTGACGGCGCCCGTAGCCGGCCGGCCGGCGCGCCCCCGGTCCTCGCGCGGGGACAAAGCTCGGCCGTCAAGTCTGGTTTAGGGTCCATCAAGTGCAACAAGTCCAAGCAGTGCCGTGTGCAGCGAGTTTAATCGCGCGCCGTGGCGTGGCGTGGCGTAGCGTGGAGCGGAAACGGAGAGACAATGAGCAAATAAAAGGGAGCGACAGAGACGGAGTGTTTGCGTGCATGTGTGTGTGTGTGTGCGGCCATGAGATCATAGCAGGGGAGTATAATGTATGGTGTACGCGCACCGTGGAGAGTTTTACACTTCTTTCCTTTTTGGCGGAGACGGTGAGCATGAGGAGGAGGAGAAGGAGGGGCGTGGTGGGGGCCTTACCGGCAGCAGTTAGGGGAGGGAAAGGGGTGAGGGGTTGGGAGGGTGAGGGAGGGAGGGGAGAGGCCTCTACATCTTCGTCTTGCTCGCGCTTTCGCAATAACCCATTCACAAGTAGTGTGATCGCGTTTCGTCCTGTTGTTGTTTTTTTGTATTCTCCCTCTCTCTTCCCCCTGTCTCTCTTCCTCTCCCTCCCTCCCTCCCTCTCCTTTTAAAATGTCTGTCTTTCTTGGCCCCCCTCGTATTGTGTGGCTCGCGTCCTTGGGGCGGGGCGGTGCAAATACACCTCGGCGGGGGGGCCTGGTGGGTCTGCGGCCGCCCCTTCCCGGAGGTGTTGCGCCAAACGCTGCCCTTCCGCCCCCGCTCCGCGTCCACGTGCACCCGGGACCTGACGGCCCGCGACCTCTTGACCTCTGGGGGGGAAAACACTCGCGGGAAAATGGTCTCGACCGTGGTGGATGATAATAGAAAAGAAGTGTCGAGAGTGTTGGGTGTGAGTGTGTGTGTGTGTGTGTGTGTGTGTGTGTGTGAGCGGGGGTCATCAAATCCCGTTGATCGCTGGCGTTTAGGCCGAAGAGCCTTTAGCCGTGGATAGTTTGGATATTCGTTTCGGCGTTTCTGCGTTTGCTTTAATAGTCTGCTGTAATTTATATCTTTAACGACTCCGGGCGGCGGGGACCTGTGTAGGATAGGAAGGAAGGTGGGCAGGCGGAGTGTACACGCGGGAGGGACACGTTCAGTTTCGACTTGGCCATTTTATTACAGAGTTGAGAACGTTTGGCGGTTTAATTCTTCGCTTCCTGCGCGCCCCGCTCTTTGTGTGAGTACGTGTGTGTATTATAGTACAACACCCGCCGCCGCCGGGGGCAGCGCATTTGCGCGCCCCAAACGTAACATTTTCGTTTAATGGCCTCGTTTCAAAAACTTGGCGAGATTTACACTCGGCGGCCAATTAACTCGTCTGCCTCTGGGTGCGTTACGGGAGGGCCCGGCCGGTCCTAAATCATCTTCTGCTCGACAGCCCCCTCGGCCACCGGGCTTTCTCCATATGATGAGCCGGCGCGGGCGACAACCAGAAAGAAATACGCGAAGAATGAGAGAGGGAGGGAGAAATGTATTTGGGGAAAAAAGAGAAGAGAGGGGGAAAAATACAACGTAAAATAAAAAAGGGAACGCCGAGTGTCAAAAGGAGGAGGGATTTGCAACGCTTGGAGCCTCGACGCTGCCGCTTTTCATCGTCTAGTTCGTTTATTATAACGAATCGCCCGTCGCCGTCGTCGTCTGGCTGGCCGGGGCCGGCCGGCCGGTCGGGGGGTCTCTTTCGCATTAGCAACACGAGATGCCAACCTAACCTAACTTTCATCCAGAAGGCGGAACATGCGGCGCGCGCCCCTCTGTGAGTGTGTGTGTGTGTGTGTGTGTGTGTGTGTGAGTGAGTGCGTGAGTAAGTGTGTGTGTGAGTGTGAGCGCCCGCGTGTGCCCCGCGCGACAGGGTTGGATTTATGAGGCAAGAAAGTATCCCACACCTTACGGACCGCGCGGCCCCCGCCCCGGCCACAGGCCCCGGCCCGGCGCGAGGCGGTACACGTGTGCATGCTATGCTGCTGAATTTGAGAGCAACTGGACAGGTTTTAGCGAGGCTCGGGGCTAGGCCGGGGCGGGGCCGGGGCCTTCCTTCCCCTGCGGTACCCTGCGGCTGCGCTCCTTCCTGTCGCCCACAGCGGTTCGCTTGCTTTAAATCCTCGTCCTCTTTGGTCGACGACGACGTCGTCCGACCCGGAGTCGTAAAATTAACTAATTCCGCACCGTCGCTGCCGTCGCTCATATGCGGCCGCAGTGGGGAGTCGGGCGCGACATTTTTTGTCCCCCCCCCCCTTCTCCCTTTTCTCTCTTGCTCTCTTGCTCTTTTGCTCTCTCTCATCTATATATTTATATGCTGATATGGCTGATTTATCCCCGCGAGTAGGAGCGCCGTCGTGCCGTTACTCAGCGAGTAGAAAGGCTTTGGCTTGCGGGTCAGGCGGATTTTAGGACCGCCACGCCCCGCCACGCCTCGCCACGCCTCGCCACGACCCTGTATGTATGAGCTCGGAAGGGCCCCTTGACGCCGTCCACAAGTCATTACATGTTGATCTGGTATTCAGCTGCCGCAGCTGCCGCCGCTGCTCTCATAACAAGGCAGCTGTAGTGTCGTGTCCTCACGCACTTCACCTGCGGCGGCGGCGTCGCGGCGCGTAGCGGAGAGTGCGGGGCTGCGTCGTGTAAGCATCCAACGTGATCGTACTCGGATTTATGTCGTTTTTTTCTCTCCATCTCTCTCTCCTCCTCCTCCTTCTTCTTCCAACTTTACTTTCCATGTAACCGCGTTCAGGCAGTGCGGTGGTGACATGTTGCAATCGTACGTGTGCTGCCAAGGCGGCGGCCGCATAGCGCCGCTCTCCTGGCCGCCCGAGGGGCCCGCCAAGCCCTCTCTTGCTGCTCACCCTTAGGGGCTCGTGCAGCTGCGGCTGCAACTGGGCCGCGCGCCTGCAGCTGCAGGGGGGCCCCACCTGGGGCCGCCACCCCCGCGGGCCGTTCGTGTCATTTGTCTCGCTCGGCTGGTGCCAACACGCTTACGCATGCACTCCGTCCATCACGCCAGCTTGGCGCCGCGCTGCCCCCGCGCCCCGTACGCGGCGGATTGAGTGAAAATAATGTCGAAACACATTATTCATCACTGAGTGCTCGTGGCGGGCCGTGGCGGCGGGGGGGCGTCGCGTCGCGGGGTGTCGGGGAGCTCCTGACCACTTACGGCCGTGCGCCCGACCCGGCCCGGCCCGCCCGGCCCCCGCCCTGGCAGCTCCATCGCCTCCTCCTTCTCTCTCTCTCTCACCCATACGCACGCACGACGCACCTGTGCGGGTGCTGCAGTGAGAGGCTGAGGATGAGCAGCGCTCCCTCCCATCTCTCTCCCCCTCTCCCTCCCCTCCTTCGCGCGGTCGGGATTATTAATTAAGATTCCGAAATCCTTGTTTATTGGACGCCCTCTCGTGATTGCCTTCCTGGTGGCGTGGCGTAGCGGGGCTTAACCTTCCCCCTCCTCTCTCTCTCTCTCTCTCTCTCTCTCTCTCTCTCTCTCTCTC
>NW_026267188.1:1300465-1303746 GCF_000697945.3 Frankliniella occidentalis | reverse complement strand
CGTGCTAGAAGGCGCCGGCCGATCGTCGCAGCGGATGGCTACAGAGGCGCTCTGCGCACTCGGGCGCTCGCTGTTCAAATCTGGTGAGCATTTCGACTTTTATATGGGTACGGTTCGATCCGTTGAACCCTTCCGGACCATTCGGGACCGAAACGAGAACTGTGCGACGAATATTGAGACCGCTAGATGTATTCCAGTGCGGCAAGGCGGCAGCCGCGGGCCCCAGAGCTTCGTGTCCCCTCTCTGTAGTCTCTTGATGGGAAATGAGGTAAATCCCCCAATATTCTCCGCTCGGTGCCTTTATCCCACGGCCGGCAGCCGGCAGTGGCAGCAGGGGGCAAGCGCTCTGCTGACGAGCTGGAGCAAGGCGGCAGGTGCAAGGCACAAGTGACACGCAGGCGAGAGGTACATGGGGTTGGGGGTATACAGCCGCATGTACCCGCCGCTGCTCGCCTGTCATTTCTCTGTTTCGCTTGTTAACATTTCTAGAGGCTCTCTCGCTCGGCGCGCCGGCCCCGGGACGTGTGCCGCGCTCTGTCGGGGGCACGCCCAACCCCGGGGACGCGACGCGCTAGCGCAGCTGCAGAGCTACGCGTTATTGGCGCTAATTGGACGCTTGCGAGTCTGATGCGGATTTGAGCGAGTAAATATTATTTACCCGACTTGTATGAGAGAGCGAAAAATAACGCCCTTGAGTCCCGAAACAATGAAGTTGCCGTGTTTAGTGGGGGGTCGGCGCCGTATCTCTGCGGCGGTAACGTTGACGGCCGGCCGGGGCGTTTCCTGTCGTCCACACGGCTCTTTTGGCCGTGCGCCAGGACGACGTCATCGTCCACGACTCTCGGGTCCGCCACCGCCGCCGCCGCCGCCGCCGCCGCTGCAGCTGCTGCTGCTCCTCCTCGAAATTCGCACTGACTCATCTCGAGATATCGCGGCGATATAGGGGCGGGTGGGACGGCTGGAGAGGAAGGGGACGGGGCATATCGCGAGCTGAGTGCGGCTGAATGGCCCATGGCCCGTCCGTGGAGCCTTCCCAGAAACCCTACACCCATCTCTGTGGACGGGACCGGTCCCCGGCACCGGCAGGACCGACCCACCGGCGCTCGGACCGCTATGGCCTATCGGTCAGTAAAACGGAAATGGACGCGTTGTGTGGATTTTTATTTTGTTATATATTATTGTCTTTCCTGCTGCGTGGTGTGTATTCGCGGAAATGATAATCAAAAGGCGAGGGAAAACGAAACCGGCGGGTAGAAAAGACATGCTACGGTATATTATTTTTGCGCGTTTCGTTTGACCCGGTAATTCAGTCTTGTGTGCGGTATCGCAGACGGGCGCTCGCGGAGGGAAATTTGCAATGCGCGGGTCGAATTAGAAGTTGGCATTGCGTGCGGGTGGCCGGACGTGACGCTCCGCGCCAAAAAGTAACGCCGGCCAGTAACACGCGGATCACCTGCACACACGCGTACACACCACACACACACACTGCCTATCGCGCGCTCCAAATGCGTGTTTATTTTCTCCTCCATTTGCATCCTCCTGTTCCTCTCTGTCTATCCCTCCCGGTGGTTGGCAGGCCTCTCTGACTGACTGACGCGGCTCTAATGCGGACCCCACGACGCTAACAGTGCTGCCAACTTCGCCCCGGCAAAAATCCCATTTCACGACGTCAGGAGGCGGAAAACGCCGTGCGGCGTTTGCATTGCTCCGGAGGGGCCGTATTCGGAGCCGGGGTGTCAGTTTCGTCAGTGTGAATCAAACACGCTTTTTGAACCGCGACGTCTAATCCTGCAACGGGCGAACCCGTATGGTGCCCGTGTGTGGTGGTGGGGAATTACAGAGTACCACTTCGTGTCGGAGTTTAAGGTTGATTCATCCTCACGACTTGAGGCCTGGTTATTCGGTTGTAAAGAAAATTCCTCATATGGGACTGAGATCCCGAATCACGATAAATTTGGGATCCTCGCTTCCATATTTGTCTGCACTTCACAAAGTAAATTGAGATACGGAGACATATCGTTCTTAGAGGACCGACACGAAAATGAAAACTTCTTGCAAGAGACACGCCGAAGAGAGAAATTTGAATATTCAATGAGGTAGGGGCGTGGTGCGACGCGGCGTGGCGTGGCTCGGCTGCTGACCATCAGCTGGGCTAGACAGAACAAGCCTCCCTGCCCCGCCCCGCCACGCCCCACCGCTACGAGCTTTTCCCAAAAGGCGGATAGGCTAATAAAATGCGCCCGAGGGTCTGCTGCTGCTGCCCTGAAGGCTCCTGCGTGTTTGAGAAGAGCGGAGAGGGGGGAGAGGGATTGAGAGAGAGAGAGAGAAAGAGAGAGAGAGGGGGGGAGGGGAAGAACACCGTAGAATACATTACAAAATTAATCGACTGGCTCCATCACTGAAAGGCCTGGCCCCCGCTAGCCCAGCTCCTATGGGGTTAATCGCGCTCATTTACAACCGGTGCTTAGTGCTGCAGTAGCGTCGCGAACAGAGCCTGGCTTGGCGCGACTCCATTCAATAACCACGCACTTCCTCCGGCTGCTTTGTTTTGTCCTCTTGCGGCTCTTATTTAAATATGTGCGAAATTTCCTCCTCTTCTCAGCTTCTTCGTTTTTGGTCATTTTTGTTGTTTTGCTACAGCTATTCTTTCTCATTTTTGCTTATTCTGCACTCTTTCTCCCCTACTTCTTTTCATCTTTGAGCCCCCCCTTTCCACTCTCTCTCCATTCGTCGTCTCTTCTCTCTGTGTTCGGATGGCTTGGGAAAGATATAATAGAGATAAAAAAAAGTTAGGTTGCTGTTCGGGAAGATCTTATCGAAACGGTGGCCACTCAAAGTTCCACTCATATCCTTTTCCTTCTTCTTCACCTCTTCCTCCTCCTCGTCGTCATCGTGTCTCTCCCTCTCTCTCTCTCTCTCCTCCCTTTATTCTTATTATACTCCGAACATACTGCTAATTATCGTACACCGCCTCCCGGTATTTATTATGTTATTCTCCTTCCTAATCAAATGCGTTTGATATGCCAGCGAGAGAGTGTGTGTGTGTGTGTGTGCATGGGCTCGCGACCAAGAAAAGGGCAGAGTGCGGAGAAAGAGAAACAAAAGACTTTGTGGCGAGAGAAAAAGAGAGAGGCCGATTAAAGATTTGTGGAGGTGGTGATGGTGTGGTTGGAGGGGCACAGGAGGCTGACACCGCTGACGTTATAGTCCTCTCATTAACGGGATCGGCTCTGGTGACAAGTCATCAGCCAGACAGTAGAGGGCTACAGGCCCGGGGGGGG
>NW_026267188.1:1299248-1300285 GCF_000697945.3 Frankliniella occidentalis | reverse complement strand
CGGCGTGTTGGGCGCTGCAATGATATACGGCGCGTCGCGGAGCGTCCCGCGGCGCTGTGCTTCGCTCTGCTGTTCGGACCCTCAATATCTCTGCGAGCTGCACTAATGAAATGTGAAGGGAACGCGGAACCGAACGGGACGGAACGGGACGCGACAGGACGGCATCGCGTAGTATCGGGCCGCCGGCCAAACTCGGACCGAAAAATTAAAACCCATAATTGGCTATAAATAACGCTGTTGCGGGAGAAAAGACTCGACGGGAAAAAGAAAGAAAAAGATTGCTCCTTGCTGTGGCTCAGTTTGACATGATTCTTGTTCTTTTTGCAGTCCTTCGACTACACCGACCTATGCAGCAGCCAGGGCGTCATGGACCCCCTGACGGTGCGGGCGTCCTCACAAGGAGTCCCCAGCCCCGGGGCGCAGTCGGCGGCGGGGCAACCACCGCCCGCCAGGAGCAGACCCTGGCACGACTTCGGACGACAAAACGACGCGGACAAGATCCAGATCCAGAAATTGTAAGTATACATACAAAGTGTGATACGGACGTTGCCTGGGCCTTATGCACATACTACGTGAGCTCAAACTGGGACGGGGTACCCTTTGATATTTTTTTACCCCTGGGTAGAAATATCATGAGGTCCCTATAGGCTTTAGAAGTGGTAGTCCAGAGGGCCATCATGTAGTTGTAACTCTCTCCATGTAGTCCAGGGCTCGTAGTCTGTGCGCGATGTCGTGGAGCGTCGGGGCGGGCTGGCGGCGCGCGGCGAGCGCCGTGCGGGTAGGCCACCCGGCGGCAGCCCTGCTGGCCGGGACTGCATACCCGCCAGACATGCACGGCGAGCGGAGCCTGCCGCCCAGCCCAGAGGCCCAGGCGGGTGGAGGGCGTGGCGGGGCCGTGGAAGAGATTTTTGTTGTTTTCACGATGAAAATGAATCGCGCCTCGTCGTGATAGATTGGATAGACAGGAGAATAGAGATGGAGAGAGAGGAGAAAGGGGCGGGGCCGCCGCCCCTTATCACGGTAGTCTACGGGTGGGG
>NW_026267188.1:1293327-1298359 GCF_000697945.3 Frankliniella occidentalis | reverse complement strand
CGCCCCGCCCCCCTCCACGATGAGCCTGGGGCCGCTTATTGCTCCGCGATTGTATTGAGAGGCGATAACTCGCATCCTCATAATTTCCCTTATCCCGGGCCGCAAGCTCGCACGCACGCGCTCGCACGCTCGGCGTCGTGCACGTGCAGCACAAGCGCACGATCTTTATGTAACGCTGTATAACGGTGTGTGTGTGTGTTTGTGTGTCTCGCAGGTATACCAACTACGGCTTCAAGTACACCTTGGAGACGCCCATCTCGACGTCGCAGAGGAGAGAAGACGACAGGGTGACGTACATCAACAAGGGCCAGTTCTACGGCATCACCATGGAGTACATCCCGGACCCGGAGACCCCCATGCTCAAGAACCATACGGTCAAGGTGAGTGCAAATGAGCAAACAGAGAGAGAGACACAGTTGGAGAGAGCGCGAAAGAGCGCTGCAGCAGCTGCTGCTGCTGATGGGGCGTTAGAGAGTCCCTCTTTGATTGAGTGGAGCCACCCCGCGTCGACCTGATGCGCGCTGCACAAGCTGCTAATTGATGGGGCTCAAAAGAGGTCAGAGGCAAATGACCACCAGTGAGAGTGAGTGTGTGTGTGTGTGTGTTGAGTGAGTGAGTGAGTGTATTCGCTTGGCTGACCCCGCGCACGTCGCAGGGGTTTGGTCAGCACTTTGCCCTGCTGAGCCGGCCGGCCGGGCATATAAGAGGTTGTGCGCACCATGGGAACAACGAGCAACGAGCCCAGGCACTCTCAAAATGCGTCAACGCATCGCGCGCCGTGCGTGTGTGTGTGTGAGAGAGAGTGTGGAGAGGTGTGAGCTAATTCATTGCGACACGCTGGAAGTGGAGAGTGGGGCCGGGACAGCTAAGCCCTCTATCAACGCCCCCCTCTCCCTTTCCCATCTCCTGCCCCCGGCCCCCCTGCTCGCTCGGCCCTGCCGGAGCCCCTCGCTCCTCTCCCGACTTATTTGAGAGTTTGGGATTCTGACGACGGCTGTTAATCCCCCTTCTTGTGCGCGTCATCGGGATTGGGATTGGGGACACGTATGGGCCGCGGCCTGAGCCACTGTCACCAGATATCCCGCGCTGGCCTGCCCAGCCCTGCCATGCCCGTCCCGTTGCCTCCCTTCCCCCATGCCCCTCTCTTCACTCTGAGATTTGTCCCCGTCACGGGAAGAAAAGTAGGCGGGGAAGGGGGGGGGTACGATTATAGGAATACGGAATCTCCACCACACTGCTGGGGAGTGAGGTGACAGTGCGCCCAAAGCGGGTCTTATTTTTCTCATCACACAAGGCTGCTCACATATAACTCTCCATACGATCTGGTTCAAACCCACGACTCTCCGGTTAGCCGTTGCGGGGGGAGGGGGGGGGGTCAGGCGCGTCGCGGGGGCAGCTGCCGGCCAGCGGCAGCAGCAGCATCTAGCAGCGCCTGCCTGATCGGTCTGAGAATGCGTCTTCCAATTATTGACGAGCGTGGTCGCGGAGGAACTCACCCCGTTGGTGCAGCCCAGCCCGGCACGGCGTGGCCCCCGGCAGTGCGAGGGAGGCTGCCTCGCTACTCCAACCTGTTGCCGACTCTCTCGCACTGCCACGCCACTCGGACTCATTGTTGCTAACTGGCGCGTAATTGACGGCAGTGGACGCTATCACGTGCCCCGCCCCGCCCCGCCCCGCCCCGCCATTGGCGGCCAATCAATAACAACACGACGAAGCACGTCAAGCCGTTACCGTTAAGGGCGTGGCGGGGCGGGGTGGGGCGGGTCCTGGAGACCACTGGAGACACGCCCGCTGTCGCGCGACGTGCCCGCCTCGTGTCCTGGAGAAAGCCAAGAAAAGGCGTCTCTTTTTCGTCTCGTAGAAAATAATGGTTTGGGCTGGATGAAAAAAAAACGGGAGGCAGTAGTGATGTTCTGTTGGTCTGCGGCCGCTGCCGCGGGCTGTTGTGCTTGATGCCGCTGACGGGAGTGGCGCCTCGCTGGAGAAACACCAAATGGAGGCTGCCGGCGAGGATGCGCGCGGATGTGTAGCACAGGCGCACGGTGTAGAGAGATACGTACTGGGTAACTAATAATGGATCCAAAACTGGGACCTCCCCAGGTACCCCAGTGTCCCCACCGTATCTCTCTACACCGTGCACAGGCGCCTCGCTGGAGGAACACTGGAGGGTGTCATCTGCGCGGCGCCTTGTAAGGCCGTGGCGAGTACTTGGCTTACTCTCTTCGCGCGCGCGCGCCCCCGCGTAGCAGGATACCCGAGCCGGGCGGGGCGGGGCGGGGCGGGGCGGGGCGCCGGGCCCGCTCATAACAGTGTCATGATAACGCTCCCGGAAAGGAGAAAACGATGCTCGCACTTACGCGCGGCCCTATGTGTGGTTCTCTCTCCAGCTCCAGGACGCCGCCGCGGCGCTGGAGAGGATGCTGGCCGGCCCGTCCGGGAGGGCCCGGGAGAGATTAATTTTACTTGTCAGCGGCTTGGCGGTTGGTCTTGTTATCTGTCTCCGTCCCTCTTTGTGTGTATCATTGGCTGTGTGTGTACCACTCTCACTCGCTCCTCCTAGCTCTCACCGGCCCCGGCGGCAGCCATGTTTATTCATCTGTCAAGAGCTCATATCCAAATCAATCGCCGCGGTGCACCTGTGGGCCCCATGCCCCGCCCCGCCCCGCCCCGCCACGAAGCTGACCGGTCCGGCGCGGCGCGAGGCGACAGGCAATCCACTCCAGCGCGGGGTGGCTCCAGCAGCTGAGCCCCCCCAATACCCTCTCCTCTCTCACTAGATAACGAAAGCGGTAACCCGAACGTCGCCGTCGCCTCATGCTTTTTCTCCCTCGCGTCTCCTTCTCCTCCTCCTTCTTCTTCACCTTTGTGGCCCAGATTATTTTTCGGCCCGTTCGGTTCCCATGGTGCGTGTCCCGGTCCGGCGCTCTGGCCGATGGGGTGTGCTAATGGCTCGTACGCCGGGAGGAGCCACCACGGGGCCGTGGAACCACGCGACCAAGCGTCCCTAAACGCGGCCCACTTTGCATGTGTGTGTGTGTCTGTGTGTGTGAGCCTAGTGCTTGACCGCCCGCTCGGCTAGAGGTACTATAATACGTTGGGCTGATCAAATTTCGCTGAATATTAATTCCTTGGTGTACGGGGTCCTCGGCCGGCCGCCCGGGCCCGGGCCGGGGCCGCGGGTCTCCTGGCGCCGCTCTGCTGCGATTCGTGATGAAATGTTAAAGCTGCGTGAGGAAACGGCTTGGCACGCTGACCGCCTCGAGCCGAGCCTCCAGCTCCAGCCAGCGGGCCTCCACCCGGCCTTTTCACCCAGAAAAGCTTAAGAGCACTGTTGTGAATATTGCTTGTTCCGGGAAAATAGCCATGATAAGTGTGGCAAAGTTTAACAGTTTCCTTCATAAATTGTGATTTGATGCCAACTTGGTGGCCATTGTTTGTCTCAACCATATTTCATGGTGTCCTTGGATCAGTCGCACGAAGGGTGGCAAAAGCTAATCATTTTTCTATCTGACAGTCCAGCTACAGCCCGGCCTCCAAACGGCCACTCTGGCTTCAAATTCGACGCTTAACCGCCACGATATTAGCTCCCAAGCCGACTCGAGTTTCCATCAAAGCAGAGACGCGTATGGCCGTTTCCTAAAGTGTTAATTAAGCTATTGTGGGTCATTAAGTGGAGCCTTTAAGCGGCGGCCTCGTCTTTTTATGTGAGCATCCGCCGGCCAGTGACTCCAGGAGTCTCCAGGAGGCTCCAGGAAACTCCAGCCAGCCTCTTTGAGGATAAGAGCACCACGTTGCGTACGTCGCATGTCGACTGTGTATCAGCTGTAATATGCGTAGATTGAAATCTGCTTCATACGTGATCTGACTTCTCCCTATCTCTCTCTCTCGCTCGCTCCTCCCATTTCATTTTGCCCTCCTCCTCTCCTCTCATTACTTCCAATCCGTGTTCTTTTTTATTGTTATTTTTCGGTGAATGGAATGAATTCCCTGGCCCTTGTCCGCTAACGGCCTGCCGGCCAGATAAGCGCCGCGCGCGGGCTTTTTAAAATTTCACTTGTCTTGTCGACTTGTGATTGATACGGCTGCGGAGCGCCGGGAGTATATCTTCCTGTCAGGCCAGTGGGAGAGGGGAGGGAAGGGGCGCTCATGTGTTCCTCCCTGCCCCCACCTCATTCGGCCCCTCTCCGTTTCGTTTCCCCTCTTACTTTGAACAGAAACCAAAACTTTTAATTTCTCCCCTCTTTGAGGCGCGTTGTTGTTGTTGTATCTCCCCTGCTGTCCGTGCGCGTATCTTCACTTAGCCCTATCCGATCTCGCTGCCCCCTCCCCGTCCTCTCCGAGGATGTGGTGCGGCGGACTAGCGTGCGTGTAAGATTATCTCTAGAATGCCATAACGAAAAACAAACTACAGGAATAAAGCTACAAAGAAAGCAACTTGTCAGGTGGAGCCCCCCTCCCTCCCTCCCTCCCCCCATTTTCTCCCCTCCCGCGGCGCCCGAGCCTCATCATTTGACACCGCTTTGCGCCCCAATGCACTGTTAAGTATTTCTAACAATAAATGTACATTGCGTAATTCTGTCTGTAGACAGCTTGTAGCTTACTCACGAAATTTTGTAAACTTTCATTTGCACTTTTGTGAATTTTTGTACACCTGCCTACTTCCCCTGGCCTGGTCGGCAGGTGAGAGACAGTGTGACGTATGGGCTCATGGAGGCTCATAGAGGTTCATAGAGCTTAAATAGGCATACATTGAGGAGATCTGACGATGTGACTGTCCCGCCCCGCCCCTCTTCTGTTCTCGTGACGAAGCGCGGCCGCGAGTTGCCCATGACTGACCGCACGCTGCGCACAGGCGCCCGACCGTCTTGCTTCTTCGCCTCAATTAAATGTTTCCGATCTTGCGAACGAGGGAGCGAGCGAGGCGCGCCGCGTGTTGTGTATTATGTAGGGGAAAAATGCATTTCCGCCTGCCATGGAGCGCGAGCGGCTTTATTAAGATTTCTTTATCTTGGTACCTCCGTGTGTGTGTGTG
>NW_026267188.1:1285164-1293229 GCF_000697945.3 Frankliniella occidentalis | reverse complement strand
AGAGAGAGAGAGAGAGAGAGAGAGAGAGAAGGGTAGCCAAGTTTTCTCGCCGCATTAAAATTCATCGCCGGCCTTATCTTTGAATAATGACGGGCAGGCCGACGATAATGACAATAATTGTTATATTCTAATGAGATAATTAATTTCATGATGCGCGCCGAATAATCGCGAAGAGGCGCAAGGCGCGTGTAGCCCATTGGTCAGCGGCAAACTGATCGCACCCCGCTGTGGGGCGAGAGGTAGTGGGGAGGGACACTAGCTACTCGCCTCACTGTCGCCGTCGTCGTCTTGCACCCCTTCACTCCCCACCCTCTCTGTCTTTCTCTCTCTCTATCTCTGTCTCTCTCTCTAGCTCACCCCTCCCCCTCTCAATTTGACGCGCTCGTCGTTAGCGCCCCATAATCACGAGCATTAGCATATCATATTTTTTTCTGCTGCTCGCGCATGTTGTTGTTGTAAGTCCGCCGCCGTCGTCGTCATCATAGCGGCGGAGCAGCAAGCGTTTTCGTATAAACGGACAAAAAATGGGTAATTGCTGGACGTGGAGGAATGCCGGCGCCGCGGTGGTGCTTCCCTATGCATGCCGAGCAGCAGCAGCAGCAGCAGCAGCACGACTAACTGCGGCATGAACGAGATCGCCGCGGAGGAGGGCAGGGAAGGCCGGTCGCGGGAGGTGTGGGTGTCGCCGGGCTAGGCCGTGCGGCTGCAGTGTGTCTCGTCTCGTGTCATTTGAATTTGACTCGAGTTGCGCGCCAAAAGTGTGTTGTGCACCGTGCGTGTGGGGGGACTGTTCTATCAGAAGTGGAAATTTGATTTGAGCCGCCGCCATATGCGAAGCGCGCGTGTGCGTGTGGGCCGCCGCCACCATCTCGGCTAATCAGGGCCTGATCAGAGCGTCGACCTGATTTATATCATAATCTGCGCTGCGCTTGCGTAGGCCTGGATGGGCGCGGCGGGGCGTGGCGGGGCGTGGCGCGATGGGGAGTCGCCATGCTAATGTATGGGAAGCGGAATCACTTGTGTCTCCTGTATACCTTGCAGGCCGCTCGAGTCTCTCCATTAGCTATTTAGCTCTTTCCATACCACTACCTTAAGTACGGCAATCGCCGCCGGAAGTCACCCGCCGAATACTTTCGCCCCGTATCCTGTCGTCCCGCACTACTAGGAGGCTGGGGGGAGCCGAGGGACGCCGCGAGGCTGCCGTCCGAATGACTATGATGACCCGCGATCCTGACCGTTTTGCTTTCTTCTGTTGCAGAGCGTGGTGATGCTGATGTTCAGGGAAGAGAAGAGCCCCGAGGACGAGATCAAGGCGTGGCAGTTCTGGCACGGCAGACAACACAGCGTCAAGCAGAGGATACTAGACGCGGGTGAGTACACCTAGAAGTTCAAGTTTAATATGAGGGTTAAAACGGATGATGGCTTGTTCAACTGAACTAAGCCTACCAATGTCAGATGCTAGCAAGATGCACATTTAAAATAGAAGAACTTGTGGTGGGCTTTGTCACCTTTCATACGGAGTCTAGTCTTTAAAAGTCACAGAAAAATGTTTCTGAAAGCATTAGCGGTTAAAAGTTTCTGAAAATTTCAAAACTGGCCGCCAGCGATAGTAGATGATATAGTGTGACGCGCGTCTCGCTAGTTTTTCCAGTGTGGCGGCGGCGCCCCGGAGAAGGAGAAATATGTGTTTTAGGGGCCGCCCTTTTAATAGCAATTAGTGAACGGAAATCGTAAATAAAATGCGGCGGTGCGCCTCTTTTACGGGCGCCGGTAGGGAAAAAGAGAGAGAGATAGAGATGGAGAGAGAGAGAGAAAGAAGAAATAACGCTGCACGCAAGCAGAGAGAGAGATGGTGTGGGTGCGGCGGGTGACCGCGCAGAGGACCGGGCCATCAACAACATCAACCCGCCGCTTGCCATCGCTCCCGAAGGTTTGTGGCGACCATCAACACGCGAACACGTAACGTAACGTGCGGAGCGGGGCGGAGCCGTGAATGGGTTTTGTGTTGCGGTTGTTTGTTTGTAGTCGGGACGGTCATAAGCACCTCGGGTTTGGCCAAACAGTTGTGTGTCGTACCTCTATAATGTTACGCGCTGCGAGCGAGCACCCCTCGGGAGAGCTGGCTGGGCCCTTGGACGTGTGATTGATGACGCTCACACTCTCCTGAATGGGGCGGCGCGGTCGGGAGCGGGGCGGGGCGGGGCGGGGCGGGCCCGAGCAGGTTAAGTCCGACAACACACACACAGAGGCGAGGTCCGGTCCGGCCGGCTGGCCGGCGCTACAGGTGGAAGGGTTGGGGAGGAGGAGGGGGAGGGGGAGGCACCAGTCAATGTGCTTTGCGGCGATGTTTACTCTTCCTTTTCCAAAGGGCGCAGACTGGAGGCCCGGGCGCGGCGGGCGGGGCGGGCGGGTCAGTGGGTCGTGGCGCGGCGGTGATGTTCCGCGAAAGGGGCGCGGAGCGGGGTGGGGCGGGCAGGACGGAGGAATGGAGAGTTGACTGATGGAGTGCATGTGCTGAGATGGAGTGGTTATTGATGCATTTGTTTGAGAGCCATCACACAAACACGTCCAGCGCTGCGCGCGGTCCGAGTCGGAGAGCGAGAGGAACGCCGAGAGAGAGAGAGAGAAAGAGCAAAGCAAAGGGGGCGGAGGAGGAGTGGATACCTCCAAATTAAAACCTCATCTCGGGGAGTGCATGTAGTACCGGGTACCGGGGGTCGTAAGTGCGCGTACGTGTGGCCCGGCTGTGGGCCAAACAAGGGCTCTCGGGGGCATTAACTTAGGGCTTCGACGACGTGCCGTCCACTGCCAAAAAATAACGGAAAAAAATCCACTCTAATATGTCAATGTATTTTTAAAAAATTGTGAAAAGTGGATGATATTTGTCGTTTTGGTGGATTCTTTTCTTTTATTATTTTTTCTAATCTTCTACTCCGCACCTGTCTTGTCACCGCACTGCGCTGTGGGACGAGGAGGGACAAGTGGAGGAGGACTACTAACGGGGCGGAATGTAAGGCAGTGGTCGATACTTACTATAGAGGCTGGGCCCGGCCCGGCAGTGGACTCTGTTGTTCGTTATACCCAATTAACAGTCCGAATAACACGAGGCGTCTCCTCTCAGAGACAATAAGAGTGGAGCTGAGGGAGGGGGACGGGGTAAACACCGCGGGTATAATGAGTCCAAATTGGACTTCTGTGTAAACCGGGAGTATTATTATGTGTCCGTCTGGGTCGGGAGGAGGAGGGCCGTGGTGGGGATGGGGTTAGAGGAGAGGGTGGATGATCGGCTTGCACGAAAAACTGTGACTCCTGAGATATATTGTAATAATAATAAATAAAAAACCGCAGTTTTCACTCGTTTTAACACGTCCATTAATATTTATCGGAAACTAATGAAATGGAAACGCTGCGCTGGGGCGCGGGCAACGCGGCGGAGTCAGGCGCGCAATAACATTATGCATTCAGGTTAACATGCCCCGGTCTGTAAGTGCCTCCGCAGGGGCGGCGAGTTGCGGCGCTCTGCCCGCTCTGCAGTCTGCAGTCTGCTCTGCAGGACGGCGGCGCGGCGTGTTTGATTTGCTGGACGACCGTCGCCGCGTGAGCCGAATGAGCGTCACATTCACGGCCTGGACGTGCGTCCGAGTCGTAAGCCGACAGCGGGGGATTAGAATACCCGCAATGACAACACCTTGGTCCTGTAGAGAGAGCCGCGTATCGCGATGGTGGCTGGTGGCCCCGGGGGTCGTGGGGGCCACAGCGCCACAGCCGCCGCCGTCACCGTGTCGCCGTAGTGGCACGCGCAAGGTGTTTTCTTTATCGCCCTGTTCGCGGTCGAATCGTGTGGGCAGCAAGTGTAGAAGTTGATCTTGCAGCATTACTTTTTATATGCTTTTATTATTGCCCTCTGTGAGAATGTTTGATCATGATGGACACGCCGAAACATTATTCTTAATTTTACAAACAAAGTTTGACAGGGAATAGTTTTGAGCGGTGCCGCTGGCTGCCGGACTGCCGTGCCAACAACTCTTTCCCTCTCCCCCCGCTCCCCCTGCGTTTTGCCGCGTTTATTCGAAATGTTGACCGACCACTTAGCGGGATTTGGTGCGCACTCTCGTCTCGCGGTTGGCAGGACTGATAGACGTGCGCGGGATTCAAAATGTCGTGGTTGGTCACACTGTGCCTATGTGCGTGTGTGTGTGTGTGTGTGCCCCCGTCAGTCGACTGACGTGCGATCACGCCCCGCCAATCTCCATCTGTTTTGTCGCCTGCTGGCGGGGCGGAGCGTGGCGGGGCGTTCGATGCTGCCCAATGGTGGAGAAGGGTGGACTTCGCAACGGGGACGGCGGGCACGTCCGTCCGCCTCACCCGTGCTTTCGACGGGTTCCCAGAAAGACCTGGAGCGCCGCCCCGCCACCCCGCCCCCCACGCCCCACCACGCCCCGCCACGCCTCGCCACGCCTCGCCACGCACCGCCACGCACCGCCACGCCTCGCCAGGCCTCGCCATGCCCTGTCGCGCGCGACCGCGGTGTCGAAATGCCCCTCTCCCCGTTCAGCTTGCACTTCGGCAGTAATGAAGCACCTCGAGCAGCAGCAGCAGGTGCGCCCGGCGGTGGCGGCTGCTGCTGCTGCTGCTGCTGCTGCTGCTGCTGCTGCTGCTGCTGCTGCCGCCGGTGGATGTGGCGGTCCTGGCGGAGGAAGGGAGGGTGCTGTACGGAGGCGGGGGGCGGCCCCGTGTCACGTGTCACAGGGAACCCTATCCCCGGGCCGTATCGGGTGAGCGCCACGCAGCGCCGCGCGGTGAAAGAGAGAAGAAATGGCCCGAGCGGGCGGGACGAGAGGGAGGCGCCTTCCTTTATGTAGTGCTGCTGTTGTCGTTGTTATGTATCGATACAAAACAACGCCAATTGTAAAATAATATTACAATAAAAAGACTATATATAGTGGGTATGAAGTGTCGTTCGGCTTGGTTTATATGACGGGGCGCCCTTATTTATCGAGCGTGAGCTGAGCCGCGTGAGCCACTGTCGATCTAACAAATTACTTGTGCTCTCTCGATAAACGCTCGGGTGTGCTGGGCTCCGCAGGCTCCGCAGCCTCACGGGCCTTTAGGGCCCATGGACCGCGCAGCGCAGCGCCACGCCACGAGAGATTAGGACCCCGAGCCGAGAAATTTATGGGGCGTCGTGTCCATCTTTTTTAGAGAGAACCCGCGTGAAAATAAAAAGGAAACGCTGCGTGCATATCTGTTGCGTGCCCCCCGCCCTCCTCCTCCTCACGCGCGAGGGAGAGAGAGAGAGAGAGAGAGAGAGAGAGAGAGAGAGAGAGAGAAAGAGAGAGAAAGAGAAATACAAAGAGAGGGAGAGAGAGAGAGAGCGAGAGCGGTAAGATTGATGGATGGAGACAGCGCTGGCCGCCTCACGACGGTTCGCGTCCCGAGCGTCCGTAATGATTGGCTTAATTTAGGATTTGAATTCGGCTCCTACTAGATTGTGATAATGGCTACGGCTGGGCCCGGCGCGGCGACGTGGAGGCGATTTGTGTCGGGCTGAGTGGTGCGGGGCTGAGCGCCCCCCTCCTCTGCTGCACCCCGGCCCCGGACACGACAAGTCCATTTAGCCGGTGGAGCCCCGCGTGGCGCTACGGACGTACGATCGGGCGGGGGGGACCTATTTTTGGAGGAGTGTCGCAAGAAGAGCTCGGGCCGTCCGCCCGTCCTCTCTACTACGCCGCAAGTATCTGTCTCTCTCTGTCTGTCTATCTCTCTCTCTGTCTCTCTTTTTCTCTCTCTCTCTCTCTGTCGCTCTTGATGGATGGCGACGCGTTATCGGGGCGCTTAGCTCGCATTATTGCCGTACGACCGGTGAAGTGCCGCAGCTGCTGCAGCACGCCGACGAGGCCCACGAGAGGGCGAAGGGCCCGCCCCGGACCCGCCCTGCTACAGCTCGCTGCCCAGCGCTTGTCGACAATCGCTTAATCCTCTGTTTCCCTCCCTCTTCCCCACCCGCCCCGCGTTGCGTGCTCGGGTTGACCTCCTCGCGAGTGGGCTGATGTTGAATGTAAATGCGCGTTAATGAATTTCTCATCAAAATAGATCTGGCCTGGCGCCGTTTCCTGTGCCGGCCAGGTCGCGCGGGCCTGGCCGACGGCTGCTACCTAAAAACTCTGAATTGAAGATTCAAATGCCGGTTTTTATTACTCGATATGAAAAATTCATCATCGCCACAGCTCTTTGTTTTCAAATTCGTTTTCACGTCGTTTCATTATTTCGGACGAGTCCGTTCCGTTTTTGCGACGGCCCGGCCGAGCCTTCCGCGTAGTCCTCATTGGGATTGCTGGCCACGTCCGATATATGCCCTAAGGACCCTCATTGGGCCCTGCCTGCCCTGCCCGCCCTCGGACCCCTCCGGGCAGAACCACAAACACGCCCTCTCTGTCTCTCTTCGCGACTTCCTCATTCTCCTTTCTCTCTCTCACTCACACACACTTTCCGCGAGCGCTTTCTCCGGATGGAGCCAATTACCATCGAAGGTCGCCCCCGTCGTCAGCGACAAAACTTGTGGTCAGCTACGGTTCCCGTGGGGCCACCGCCCAAGTTTGAGACGTCCTGCCTCGACGCTAGAGTGTGACTGTACAGCGAACCCAAGTGTGGAATTTCAAGGAACATTTCCACCTTTACTTTACAAATGTGCGAATGGAAATGATCACAGCTACAAAGTGTGCCACACTCGCACCCTTGGCTCTCCTGTGCTGTCCCGCGTGCAGGTCTCCGGGTCGCCCCGACTAATCTGTTGCATTTGCTCTGTTTGTTGTTGCAGACACCAAGAACAGCATGGGGCTGGTGGGCTGCATCGAGGAGCTGTCCCACAACGCCATCGCCGTCTACTGGAACCCCCTGGAGAGCCCGGCCAAGGTAAGGAAGGCCTTGCAGGCGTTGCAGGAGGCCGTGGTTAATAACACCCGCAGATAACATCGGGGCCCGGCCCGCTGGGGCGTCACGCGGAGGCAGAGCTGCCTGCAAACGCGGCAACGGCAACGCGACGATTTTTATGTATTTCTCCGAAACGCATATTAAAATGTTCCGCGTGCAAATCGGGCTCGCTGAACACGGCTCGCTCCGCGGATCCTCCCACGCGGCGGAGGCGGGAAAAAAGCATAAGGATGAGGAGGGAGGGTGCCATAGCCACAGGCGAGGCCTTGGGGCGACCATTAGCGCGTGTAATCTGGCACTCATCAGCATTTGTCTTGCAGATCAACGTGGCGGTTCAGTGCCTGAGTACGGACTTCAGCAGTCAGAAGGGCGTCAAGGTGAGCTCAAACTGTCAACGCCGACTTTCTCTATACATTTAGAGAAACAAGCTCTTTCGATTTTAAAAAATAAGTTCTTAAAAAATTACCTATCCCAAATGTTTTTTTGTTTTTATCTTTAGGGACTACCGTTACATATCCAAATCGACACCTACGAAGACCCGAGAGACGGCCCCGTGTACCACAGAGGGTACTGCCAAATCAAGGTGTTTTGCGACAAGGTGAGTCTCGCCGATGTGATGAGTGTTTGTGGAAGCAGGAGGGGTTCTAAGCTTTGCAGGGGTTCAGAAATTGCATTCGCTCACCGACACCTGGGGCATTAACATTTTCGGTCGCAGCCAGAGGAAGAGAGAGGGAGGAGGGAGAGAGAGAAGGGGCGCGGTGTTGCACTCCGATGATGAGCGACGCTGGCCCGCCCCGCCACTCCGTTATTCGCGCCAGACAGCCGGACGCGCGGGAGGGGCGTGGCGGGTAGTGGTGGGGCGGGGCGCGGGCGCGCGGACACGCATTCCTCCCTCTTGTAGGCACGCCGGTAGTTTCGCTTGTTGCGTTGAAGGCAATCACTCGTAAATGAAACGTCTCTCCTCGCTAGCGCGCTACAGCGGCGCGGCCGCGGCGGCGGCAGCAGCAGCAGGTGTTAAATGCTTCGCCACGACGACTTTGGACGCAAAAAGCCCGGGCACCTGTTGCATTTGACTCGGCGAGCTCAACGAAATAATAAGCAGCCGCTTGCAGCAGCGTGTACGGACTTATTATTG
>NW_026267188.1:1281033-1283969 GCF_000697945.3 Frankliniella occidentalis | reverse complement strand
CGCCCGCCCCGCCACGCCCCGCGCGCGTTTCCACTTCCACCGGCCGCGACGTCACCGGAGACTCCGTTTCCGGTTTAGGTCCTCACCCGGAGCCGGAGCTGCGGCGGAGGACTCGGGGCTGCCGCTGTCGTTTAGGCAAATACGTCTCCTTATCGCAAGCGTCGGGGAATGAATAATTCAGAGACACGAGAAGTGTTGCTCTGCTGCCGCTCACCTACCCCCCCCCCCCTCCGTGTCGCTGGAGCCGAGGGGCTCTAGCAGCAGATTTCTGGCAGGTGCGGTCGCTTTTATGGTGAAAGTTGTTGCGTCGTCTGCTGCTCCCGACAGGACTACGGCCATTCTTTTTATTTCTCCTCTTTTCAAAGAGTTGCGCGGAGAGGCCTCCTGAATGACTCTTGTCGCCAGACACCTTTTTTATTCTTACCCCTTTTTTGGCGACAATGTTTGCTATCTTTATGTTTGGGGAAGTTTCTATCAAAATAAATCAATTCCATGTCTTAAAAAATTAACTGAAAGAACGGCCGTAACTTAAGGTAATATTTTCTCTCCTATCTCAGCAAAGTGCGAAGCGCTGCGTGAGGATTAATACCATCCGTGAGGTTGGCGGGGCTCGGGCGGTGGGCCGCTGGGCAGAGGCGCTGCATGCGTGTGCATTCGGAATGCATATACGGACGTGACCCTGCGCGTTGCACTAGAGAAGGGACGGGCCGGCCGGCGCTCCCCGAGTGTGTGCGTGTCGCTGTCTGTTTTTCCGTCTGTATGTCTGTCTGTCTGTCTGTCTGTCTGTCTGTCTGTCTGTCTGTCTGTCTGTCTGTCTGTCTGTCCGTCTGTCTTTGGGTGCGTCCGGATGCAGCCCCGCCAGTGACAAGCGTGCTATTCAATTTAGCGGCGGGTGAGCGGTGAGCCTAGAGGTTTGTGGGGGGAGCCGGGGGAAGGGGGGAAGGGGCTGCGAAGGGTACGCGCGCCGAATACAGATAACGCCATTATGAGTCTCTGAATGGCACGGCCGGCCGGACCGACCGGCAGAAACTTAATTATAATGCGAGTCGAGCGGAGCGCGCAGGCCGGGCCGAGCGCTGGCGGTCCTCCTGACTCTGGCCGAGCCGAGCCGGCCGCGCGCCGCCATCTTGGCCGTCGCGACCAATGACGCGAGTCCCGCCGCGGGTCTGTACGCTCCACCAATCACGCGCCGCGCACCGACCGACTCCGCCGCCCGCGCTTCCTCTCTGTCTCTCTCTCGCTCTCTTTCTCTCTATGCTCGGCTCCATATCGCGCCTCGCATTCTCCTCCGCTTTACCCCAACACGCCATGGTTCTCGCGCCCGTCGCACTCTTGCTCTGCGTGCGGCGACAGCAGTGCAGTCTGCGCTGGCAGCGGCCGGGCCTCCCGCCGGGGAGCCCCTGCCTCGGCCTGGGTAGGCAGCCCCGTGGCGCGCGCCCGCCCCGCCGTTGCCTACCCCGCCAGGCGCTCGCCCGCCCCGGCCCGACTGCGCGCAGGCCGGCGTTTTCGTTTGTTCGTTTGTTATGATGATGATGGCCGTCTTCGTTTCGTTTTGTTTGCTCGCCAACCACTGGGAACCTGCGAGAGGAGAGGGGCCCTTCACGGCGTTACACCGCTGGCCGCCGTGCGAGGAGGGTGATAGGTCGAATTTGAAGGTGCCGCGGGAAAATGAGAGACAGAGAGGGAAAGAGATGGTCGGAGGAGTGGAGAGTGAGAAAGACTAACCCCCCTCCCACCCCGTTCCTCACCTCGCCCAGCGGAGAGGGCCACTTACGGACCGATGCTGGAGCTAATTCAGGCTCATTTCGGCTATGGCTTATATATGATTATGGTTATGGCGAACGGGCGGGGAGAGAGAGGGATGGAAAAGGGGGGGGGAGAAACTCTCATCGTGAGAGAGGGCTCGGCGCGGCTCACTCGGACATAACGGGCCGGTAGCCCTATACGTGATGCGGGCCCTCCGGGGCGATCGCCAAAAAGGAGGCGGGGCGTGGCGGGGCCGGACCTCGCGGCCGTGCGGCGTGAGTGAGTGTTCATTGTCTCCGTGTGTGTGTGTCTCTCTCTCTCGCTCTCTCCGATGGAGCTAATTGGAACCCTCCTAGGCGAGAGCCGAATCTTGACAGGCGTGTGGCGTCGGTCCTATATCGCCGCGTCCGAGCCGAGCCGAGTCGTGCGGCGAAAAATATTGTCGTCCTTTATCTGATACAGACGGCCGTCCCGTCCAGCCGACAGGCGACGGTCTGGGACAGTGTTTTTTTTTCTTCCTTTTCTACGCGATAGTTTTTTCGAAGGTTTGTCTACCAGATGGATTCTAGTGTCGCCAGACAGAGAGAGAGAGAGAAAAAGAGAGACAGAGAGAGAGACAGAGAGAGAGAGAGAGAGAGAGAGAGAGAGAGAGAGAGAGATCTTGGCAATAATGCCCTGTAATGGCTGAGCGCAATGCCGCGGACGGACGCGACGCGGCGACACAGCGCTGTGCGTCGCTCTGCGGCGGCGTCGAAAGAAAAGCGCGCACTTTTATATGTATTTATCGGGACGTGGCGATCGCATTAAGGCGCGTCGCTGGCTGCCGCTGCTGCCAACTTGGGCGCAGTGAAAAAGTAACAAGAAGCGCGCACTTGTGTGCTCCCGTTGTGCGCGCGCGGTTGGTATGCCTTGCCAGCCCTCCCCGCGCCGGCCTGCCTGGCTGTGGCGAGACGGAACGGGGCGTTTTACACGCATTCTGTACACGATGGGATGGGGGACCCGCCGCGGAGAGAGAGACTCATTGACTCCAGGATGCAAAGCGATACTCGGGGCGGAGCAGAGCGGAGCGGCCAATCCGGGACGGCGGGCGGACGCCATGTTCGGTCGCGTATAATGGTTTTTAATTTGGCCTATTTCATGCCGCTTGGCCGGCGGCCCGCCCGTGGAACCTAATTAAGCTATACGTCTCG
>NW_026267188.1:1269747-1280748 GCF_000697945.3 Frankliniella occidentalis | reverse complement strand
CGGGGCGGGGCGGCGAGGGTCCCACGGCCTCGGCCGGCTAGGTGGTCAACGTCGTCGGCGTCGTCCATCGTCGGGTTCCTCGGGCGCCCCCAAATAACATTCCAGTGATGGATCACTCGTGGCGCCGCTTGTCCTGCCCGGCCGGCCCAGCCCATCCCTCGCCGGAGCCTCCAGGCGCCTCCAGGCGTCCCCATGGAGCGCGCGGGACACCGAGGACGCCGCTCCCACAGCCAGGCCTTGAAGGGTGGCCCGCGAGGATCCCCGTCGTACGCCTACAGGGCTGCGCGCCGGGTGTCCCGGGCGCGAAAGAATTCCAGGGCTCTTCCATCCCACTTCTACTACTTGTTGTTGTTGCCCAGCTCCCAGCTCCAGCCGGGCCGGGCCGGGCCGGGCGGGCCACGCATAAACTGTGATTCCAGCGGTGACAAATCGTCCGCGACGCGCCGTGCCGTACACTGCGTGCCTCGGCGAACCGGCGCACAATTTATGATGACTTTATAGTGGGCCTTGCCTGCGTGTGTGTGTGTGTGTATATGTGTGTGTGACAGAGAGAGACAGAGACAGAGAGCGAGAGAGACGAAGGGCGAGAGAGAGACTGGGAAGGGCACACGGCGCGCGCACACGTATCGCGTAATTCGTCAGTAGCAGAAGGCAGCAGCATTTGTCCGGCCAGGCGGCCAACGCGGACACTCTCATGCTGCGGGTGAGGGAGGGAGGGGGAGAGCGGTGGCGCGCTATTATATAGAGTTTCGTGTTGCATCTCTCCCTCGCATTCTCCGCATCCACCTCGCCCGCCCCGCCGGAGCAGTAGTGCCGCCGTCTCTCCATCTCGTCTCTCCTTCTCACTCACCTGCGCCACTGCCCCGTGCCGTGCAGCTCCACTTGTCTGCGCCGCGACGCTTGCGGACGATTCATTAGTTCTGCCCTTCCCCTCCCCCCCCCCTTTTCCTCCCAGCCTCGGTGGCGCTCTTCTCTTCTCGGTGTGCGCTGCGTTGCAGCTCGGACTGACGCGGCGGGACTCTATTTTTTTGTCCCTCCCCAAAGCGGGTTGAAAGGGGGTTCATAAAGCTGGCGAGCCGAGCTGCCGAGCTGGCCGCCGCCGCTAGAGAGGGCCGCCACTTTGTCCGCGTCTTGTCGCGCGGCGTGCCTTGTGATGTCGCGAGATGTTCTCTCTCTCTTTGTCTCTGTGTCTCTCGTCTCTCTCTCTCTCACGCGCGCGCACGCATTGTCTCTCTTCCTCTCATCCTCCCCTCGCCCGCTTTTGTAATTGACCCTAGAAGGCATTCCGAAATGGAACAAGTGTAATTGATATTGGGTACTTGCCGTGCCGGCCGTGTCATGTGATCGAGGCGGAGGGAGGAGGAGGGGAGGGGGTGGTACGCGATACCTTCCGTGGGGCGAGGGGGAGGAAGGGGAGGGGGGGGGGTCGCCCCCGGCTCCAGTAACTCCTCTGCGCCTCTGCGGCCGGTGCACCCGAGGGGGAGCGCGCGGTGCGGGACGGAGCGCCGGCGCGGTAGGCAATCTGTGCGGCTGGCGCGCAGCGGAGCGCGGCGGGGCTGCCTACCCGGGCGCTCTGCAGGCGCTCCGCACAGAGACACTGCAGGAGGGCGCCCCGCCCCGCCTCGCGGTACTTTACGCCGTCATCAGCGCCGCACTGGCGCGGTAGGGCACGGCACAGCACGCCCGGCCCGGCCTCGCTGTGCCGCTTTAAAATATGTTTGTTAAATGTCGCCGGGGACTTTTATTTTAGTGATATTTCTCTGCAGCCCGGCCCGGCCCGGAGGGGGAGGAGTGGGGGGGCTCCTCTTCTCTGATGCTGCGGCTGCTGAAATATGTCGCCCCTTCGCTTTTACGATCTGTGTGCTCTTTTGCATGTTGGGCTCGAAGAGGTGAGAGGGAGAGCCAGAGAGAGAGAGAGAGAGAGAGAGAGAGAGAGAGAGAGAGAGAGAGAGAGCGGGAGGGGGGGGGGGGGGGGGGGAGGACTGTCGATACCTCTCTGTCTTTATTGCCGAAGGAACCATGTCTTCGGGGACGGGTGGGGGGCGCCCGGGAGGGACTTGGAGCCGCGCCAGATGAGTGCTAGACATTGTCACCGGGCGCGTCGCTAAGACACATCTTGTCTGATTGCAGGGTGCGGAGAGGAAGACCCGGGACGAGGAGAGGAGAGCGGCCAAGCGGAAGATGACGGCGACGGGGCGCAAGAAGCTGGACGAGCTGTACCACCCCGCGGCCGAGCGCACCGACTTCTACCACATGGCGGACCTCCACAAGCCGCCCGTGCTCTTCAGTCCCAGCGAGGAGGTAAGGCCGTCACCGGCGCGCTGCGTAGCGCTCGGTATGTGTGTTGTGTGTGTTGGATCATATTTTTACGACTGCCGTTTTTTTTCTTTATCCCCAGCTAACGTCTATGGAGTTACAAGGATTTTACGGTCACGACACGGATAACTCGAGGTAGGTCCTTCACAGAGCTTTTTTTTTTATGAGCATCTCAACTATATTGCCCTTTTCACATCAGCATCATATCATGAACTTCTCCTTATTTCCCTGTCTTTGCTTGATGCATGTTTGGGACTCGCGATGGCTCGCAAATGCAATGAATATGTGATAAAGGAATTTTCTAGAAATCGAATTCTGTGTAAAAAAAAAAGCTGATAACATTTTTAAAGTCGCTGGTATCTACTGTGACATATTTGTAGCTGTCAACAAGTTTATGGCGTCGTTTTATTAAGATGTCCGGATCAACCTTTTTTTTTATTAAAAAGAAAAAATATATTAAAGTTTTATGCTGGATCCCAGCGGTGGGACTGATATGGATCCACCGGGTTCACAAGACTCTTTCTCGCTGTTTGGCAGTACTTACTCAGCTCTGCTGACTGACAAACGTTTATAGTCCTTTTATTTGTTTATCTACATTTATTTTTTTTATTTTTATTTTTCGGTTGTCGTTATTCTGACTGCTGGCACGGCGTTGCTCGGCCTTGGGACTGGGTGCTTGTTGCTCACTCTTTCTCTCTCTCTTCTGTCACAGCGTGTCCAACGGGGAAGGCGGCCTGAAGAGCGCCACTGGCGGTGGCTCTCCCTTTCTGCTGCACTCCACCAAGCCCCTTGCGCACCAGACCCTCAAGTTTCACAATCACTTCCCACCAGATGCGCCAGGGTGAGTCATGGTCACCCCAACCCCCACCACAACCCCAACTCCAGCCACCCTCTCGCCGCGAAACCCACATCAGTAGCGTTTCTGCTGCGGAAGCGCCGGTGCTGCTTTTTTTGCCGTTTCACTTTATCGGTTGGGCCTGCGACGTGTACTTCCCGGGGAATCTTCTTTTTTCTACTTTTGTTTTCTTACTTGCATGTTCTCTTTCTTTCCCACGGCTTTGAACCAGTCTCGCCCCACTTTCGCGATGGTTTTCAAAAGTGATAAAAATAATGTTCAGGAACATGAATTCATCTGACTACATCTGCCCCTACCCCTGGGCTAGATTGACTGTAAGGAGGACAGCAACTCGCCGCTGCGCTGCGATTGGCCGTCTTCCTCCGCTATCAGCCTCCCTCCAATTCCTAACTGTTTCCATTTCTTGTTGATTGCAGTATCAAGAAGGAGCACTCGATGGAGACGGAGCCGTTGTCGACGGACGGTGGTCTGTTCAGCTCGCCGGCGCTCAAGAGGCCGCGGCTGCTCGGGCCGCCCGGGACTCCCCTGGGGATGGGCTCGCCGGGGGCGCCGCAGCTGCACCACGGCCTCGGCCCCGCGCCCGGCCACGCCCCCAGCCACGCGCCCCTCATGGGGCACCCCGGCCATCCCGCCACCCCGCCGCTCGCGGAGCGGGTCATGCTGTACGTGCGGCAGGACCCCGAGGACGTGTACACCCCTCTGCACGTCGTCCCCCCCACCGCCCAGGGCCTACTCAACGCGGTAAGCAGCCAAATCATTCACCCTCATTGTACATATTTTTCTCATATATATGCTATATTTTTATTCGGTGGGAAGAGGAGAGAATTATATGAGTTCCTCCTACGGTGTGCAACATTCAAGGCCGGTGTCTGCCCACATGGTTTATGGTGGCAGTCCAAGGTTGATTTTTATTTTTTGCACTGCCTCTAAAAATAAATTATAAAAATCAAGATAAACACAGAGGAAACAAAATTTTGAATGAAGTGTTAGTGGTGGCCGCGACTCTTCAGATAAAGGCTTGAAGCAAAACCTACATGTAACTTTTACTAACACATATGGCCCTGCTGAATCTGTGGGGTCTGGATCCAGTGCATGTTGTCCGTGCAGTCTTCAATCTGTGTTGCATGGAATGTTGCGTGGGTTGTGGCTAACAATTGGCCCTATTTGCATGACTTGGGACCTACTTTCAAAATTTACAGAATTTAAACCAACAATTTTAAATGTAGATCTCATTTTTGGATTTTAAATATTGCTGGTTTTTGATTATTTTTCAAAACATTTGACAGAGATGTAGCATTAAACTAGGAAAGAGCCCAAGATTTGCATGGGTCCTATTGTTAGATTCACAATTCTTGGAAACATTCTTTAATGAGAGAATGTTCAGGAGAACTAATGCACACGTTCCTCTCCTTTTGTTTCCAGATTGAGAATAAGTACAAAATTTCCCCTTCAAGCATAAGTAACTTGTATCGAAAAAACAAAAAAGGGTAAGTTGAGCTGCAGGAGCGCTCATTCTTTTTTAGTTATCTTTTTCCTATTCTGAGTTGTGCACACAGGTTTCAAATAGTGATATTTACATTCACACTACTAACAGGGGTTGGATAAAGTGTATGTCTTTTGCCCTGTTTGGCTTTACATGTATAACATAACTCAGTAGAAATTATTTCCTTCATCTCGTATATTTTATATTGGTTTAATGCATGTAGGAGGGATAACTATCATATTGACAATTTCTGCATGAGGTCACAATAAACAAGGAGCACAGAAAACACCAAATTAATTTTGTGTTTAAAATATGTACTCGTTCTTTACTTCTTACCCTATCTCTTAGATATGAGGTAATTCAGAAACATTTATGATAAGTATTAAGAATGCAGTGGACTTATTTTAGAAATTTTTTCCAGTATTTTTCACAGTTCTCGTGCAACTGTGAACCCATCTGTTGTTTTTTTTGTTTTGTTTTTTTTGGTATACAGAGCTACTAATATCCCTAAATACTACTATTTTCATGCAAAACACACTGTCGTCATAGTACAGATATGAACATAAACTTTTGCAACGCAATGATATCCGAGTTAGTGGTGTGTATTTTTGTATGTGTATGAGGTTGTATTTTTTCTACTTTCTTTTTCAAACATAACTTTTCAAACATAACTTCACATAACATCACATCACATGCCTGTAAGAAAAATATTAGTGACAAACCCAATACATTGTCAATAATAAGGATTTGTGCATGAATTGTAAGGGCAATGCATGATTGTTCGTACCTTCATAAATGGTTAAAAAATTCCTAAGAAGCAATGAGGCAGACTATTCTGTGCTAGTAATAACAAAATGAAGAGCAAGACTGAATCACAGGATGATCCAAACATCTAGAAAATTTCACATTTTCCTGAAAATTGGTCTCTCCCCCATCTTTGAACAGCGCCTCACTAGACTAGACATTGTTGAGCTCATTCTTCTGTTTAAACGGCCGCGCACGAGTGTTGTCATTATTCTCCTACAGATAGCGCCACCCGGCTTGCCTAGCTAGCACCCCTTTTTTGGATTCGCTCCCGCAAATGACAGTGTGTTTTGCTTAAAAATAAGTGTTTTAAAAAGCTTTCCTAAAAAATATTTAAAAAAAAAATTGGCATTCATATTACATATACAAAGCATATTAGTAAATCTGTATAACAAAATAATGATGGGTTCACAAGGTTGCACGTATGCACTGAGAAACACTTAGAAAATTTTTCAAAAGGCCAAAATTTTTCTACTCATAACTCAAAAATACCTCTATTATGAAATGTGAGGCACAGTTCACTGAATAAAATGATCATACATTCATACTTGTACCTATCATATTCATAGAGATCAATTGATGTTTCTAAATTAAGCCACACCAAGGACAATACTCGTTCTTTTTACCTCATAGCATATGAGTAAAAGGCAGGTAAAGAACGAGTAAAAATATAAAGGAATCTTATTAAGATACTTAGCAGAATATAGACTTACATTACTTTGAATTATCATAGAGTGTCTTGTGATTTTGCTAGGTGCTGGATGCATGTTAAAAATATGTAGGAAAAATAGGCTTATATTTACTGCATACTTCTAATCCTTAATTTTGTAAATACTGGCATGTTATTTGGATGTTTAACTTAATACTTTAAAAGTCTCATATTTTTTTAAATCATAACCATTTTATTTTTTTCTTTGCAGGATTACGGTCAAAATTGATGATGAAATGGTTAAACATTACTGCAATGAAGATCTCTTCATCATGGAAATTAAACAAGACAGCCATACAGATGAAGAGGAATTGTATGAGGTCACTCTCATAGAGCTTCCCAATCCATGAAGAGAGTAAAACAGTGAGGTCCCGCTTGTAGCTGGAGTAGTGTGGACAATACCTGACATTTTCTTGTCAGATACACCAGCTACAAAGGAACTTCAAGCCTCGACAAGAAACCAACTGTAAGGACTGCAGGATCTTGTTGAGTGAAATGAGCGGCTGTGAAGAACGCAATTCAACTTGCTGGAGGAAAAGTTAAAGAAAGTGAAAAGTTGCGCTTCAGGTACCACCCTCATGAACATTCAATGTGAATGGGTATGCAAAGCATTGCCCTGGGACTCTGATTGTTTTGCTTGTGATTGTACTTGTGATTTCTGATGTATTGTAGGATTTTATTTTTTAATTTATTACATTCCATACAGAGGTTCTCTGTTATAAAATATTTTTTTTTAAAAGGCATGTTTAGCAAATGAAAGACATTGCTATTGTGCTCCAACAAATAAATGGTCTATGAGTTGCTCAGTGGTTGGTCACTTAAAATAGTCACATAATGCCTTGTTCTAAAACAAGTGATAAGTATTTCAGATTACTATTTAGATTATAAATAAAAACTGTATTAAATATGTCAAGCATAATCCTTCTTCAGGGTGAAGTGTGATCTCAAAATAAGTGGAAGTTCATTTTTGAGTGGGTTCATAGAACCTGTCACTCAACAGCAATCAAAAGCAATGATGTAGTGCAATAACTGAGGCTGTACAACGGGTCTAAGTTACATTCATTATGATGGTGCCCAAAGCCCTAAGTCATGCTTTGGGGCCCAAGCTCAACGTGGAACAAGACTGCGTGCCGGTAGCATTCGCTCAAAACTTTGTCTTTGTGATAAAAAAAAGACATATGATAGGCTAAATATCTGAGTTAAGTGTGTCTCAATTGGCTCAGATATGCTCAATCTCAAGTATCCACGCCATAATACCTGCAGGGATTCTGAGGTGGGGAGACTGTTGTACCATGAGTGTCCACTATGCTCTTGTACAGTAAGTGTCTAATTTATTTCAGTAGTGTTCTTTGTTTTGTTTTCTGAACAAGTTATCACAGAATGTTATTTTTTTTAAATATCAATTGTTAACAGTTTTATAACAAGCTACTTTTGTAAAAAGAATGTTGTTTTTGTAAGTATGTAAATGAAATGAATCTCTCTCTATCGTCTTTACAGAAAGATCTATATATTTTATATTTCTATATTCTCGTAGAATTTCTAAAACAAGCTGTCTTTGCAGTGAGTCAAATGTGCCAAAAATATTAAATTAGAGCAGCATTCTTAAAGGCATTGCCTTTAAATTAATAAAGTTTTGATTTACTAAAAACCATTAAAAATGGTGCCGTAAACAGTTAGAACTATAAATTTGGATTCCTGTATTGGGAATGCATTGCAATTTGCAGTGAACTGAAATCAAACATATTCTGCCATAATGTTATAGACTGCAGTGGCCGTGTAGGTTTAAGTGAGCAGGCAACATGACGGAAAGCGTGGTACAAAAAAAGTCGTGGCTGACCGTCTGTTCAGCCTAGCAACCAAAATGTACAAATTATAGAGGTATTATAGCCTTAACAAATTAACAACCACATTTTCAGAAATTAAAGAAACATCCCACTGTATGTATTGCATTGTTGTAAATAGATATTATTTTGAGTACAAATAGAAACCTATCTTGCTTGAAGAGATGCATCAAGAAAGGTATGCACAACCCATATTTTTGTACTCAATGTGTGATAGGAAAATTTGTCTATCAATATATTCATGCCAGGAATTTTAACTCATAAGTTCTTGAATTCACTTGAATGTTGTGCTTTGTTTCTATACAAAAGTTTTATATAAATAGTGTTTGTAGGAGAAAGTCGGCTCTTAACTGTGGAGTCGCCATGGCACTTAAAGGCCAGCCATGTATCATAGTAGTTATGTTGTGGTATTTTGGACACCTTCGAGTTGCTTTATGTTACTTTTTTTAAATAATGTACTATTATAGTTATGTTTTGTGCCAAACTGTTCTGGTGCAAAATAAAAATTTATATTATGTATTACACATCTAAAAGATTAATTTACCCAAACCTGCTCCTGCCACAGATGTCCTCTCTTACTGAGAATTATTAGTATAATGGACCCCCCGTATACATAATTCACTTGGCTGTGAAAAAACAAACAAGACATCTCACGTCTTCATGAAAAGACAAGACTACTTCTTGTTTCTTGAATGAGCTAGAGTCGTAAATTGGCTCTAAAATAAACCAGCCTGGTACGTAGGCAACACATTTCTCACACCGCGTTCTGAAATTACGGTTTAGTCGAGTTTCTTACATGAATTCAGAAAGAAAAAGTTAATTAGAAAGACTTAATAAAATTGTCTCACTACAATGCCCTTAAAATCGGGTTAAGGTAGAGTCTACATTCGGTTTCAAATTTAAAATAAAAACCGGTTGAAGTTGAATTAGCGCGCGCTCGAGTAAACTGAGTGGTCAAATTTTTCATACCGTGCTACCCGTAAACCGAAAAGCGCGGGAGCGTATTCTTCGAAAAAATTTGGCTTTGGCATTGGCCTGTTGTTTAGGCTTGTAACTTTGGTTGTCTATTACTTCCCTTTTCTAGTATTGTCATTCTATTCTTAGCTTCGGAAATATTAATTTACATGGTGAGATTTCTTTTGCGCAGTAATATGACTATGACATTTGAGCAAATTGTCTTGTCGCAAGATGCACCTGTCAAATTGTTGGTTAGGGGGTTAGGGATATCAGAAACGTTTTGAAAACCAAATTGCAAACTTACCCATGGAAAGTAGAATGTCCATCTAATAAGAATAACGAAGTTGTTATCTGCAGTCCCCTGACTGCGGTTTGCTTCGGAGTTTGATAAGGATGATCTCTTCGGATCGAGGGCAAACTTTCATTGTCAGACCAGACCACCATGCTTGGATCGTTTGTTTGACATGGTGAGTACAATTTCATGTGGAGAGGGGTTCCAGTTTTGCTGAGTATGACAATATTTATTTTTATCAAGTCTCACACTTAAATATTTGTATTTATATCAGTAAGCATTCAACTAATCTTCTCTATGAAGCGCATTAACAATTTCTACCAGTTCTGATTTTGTGGTGTCATAAAGATATACTAATTCACTTACTTATCTTAAATAGCTCAGGCTCAGGTCCACCTTCTAGCTCTATGTTCAGATTTTTCTTTTATCTCTTTTTTGAATCGCTGGGTTGTTAGACGGCTGAGAGTCAGAGGACGTACCAACCTCTCGTACAAGGCCTAATCAGGTAAAAAGGTCATATCAGCGCCTAAAAAGGTCGTACGAAGGTATTTACTACAACTAAAAAGGTCTTATTTTGTACGACCTTCATACTGAATTTTAGGACGTACAAGAGGCAAAATGGTTGTAAAAGTATGACCAAGATCATACTTCTAACAACCTGCACTTTTTACTGTTTGAACCTCTGTTTGAAGACAGGTGGAAATATTCCAGTTTGTGCCAACTGAATGCTCTTTTTTGCATTAGTCCTGTAATGATAAAAATGTAAAGTAAATAATATGGAAACAGAGTTGCAATGCATGAATATTTATGGTATTCCACCTGTGAATATTGGATGATGAGTTGACATTGTTTGTCCTAGGCAGTGCTTTCGATGCATTGACACTTCAATGTTATACAGCTACCTGACATTTGAAGGAGTCCAGAGAGGTGTTGGTGTCACCGTGATATATGAGGACCAAAATTCTGTCTTTACTCTGTTGCAGAGAAACTGTCCAAGGGTTACGACATCAGCTTAGCAGCCTATGTGTCACCCGATGTATGCTGATTCGGCGTCACAGCTCACAGCATGAGAAATGGACCCTTTATCTCAAGTTCACAGGAATGAATCTGGTAAGTTTTGACTTTTTATGTAACATTAAGAGAAAATATTGATACATTATGGTACAGTCAGATTTTGGTAAAAGTCTATTTTGGTGTTTCTTTCTATTTGGCGGTTTCTTGTCATTTCTTTACTAATTCTATGCTCACTCCATATATACAGCCTTTTACTTGATCCTACAATATGTAGTCGTGTGTTGATTTTAGTGGAAGGGAAATAGAGGCAAATCATCTGAGTGTCACTTGCAGTAATACTGCTATTTATTTCATTTGTATGGTACAGTCATAGTAAAATAAGAAGTGATGCTAGTTCTTGTCCATAGGGATATGCCTGGACTTGATGCTGGCCACCTGTAACATAGAATTTGATTCGATGAGTTGGCATCACAGTGATACATATGGACCAGAAAACATTTGAGTTGAACTCTGAGATGATAATTTGAATTTAATTAATAATAGATTTTTTTCATTCTTTTTCAGGTATCCAGATAAGCCCCAAGTCACCAGCAGAAACAAGCCGGCTACTTGAGGAAGACTTACTCTTATAATGTAAATCATTTGAAACAATAAAGAATAGAAAATGACTACATCTGACATTTTACTTGATTTCATACACAGTTAGCTAGAAGCTGTGGTAACTGCGGA
>NW_026267188.1:1252234-1267164 GCF_000697945.3 Frankliniella occidentalis | reverse complement strand
CCACAAAACTACTTTTGGTTCCGCCAGAAACAACCCCTGTTCAGAGAAACTTGAGTTTTAAGGGGTGGTCTTTTGAATCTGGCGGGCAGCGTACGATGGGCTGCCTACCTAGCAGGCGAGCCGGTACAAGAAAAACAGGCGTAACTCGCTTAAAATGGCTCTGCGACGTGAAATTTCGACGGAGAGTTAGTAAGAGGGTGCTATAGGACCATTTCGAACCACTTTCCGCGATTTTCAAATTTTTTACTTTTGGCAAAATTTACAAAGGCTTGTATTTTTAGCGAAAATCGATGGGTCCCGATTTCGACGGGGGAGTATTCGAATCGACGGTGAACCAGGGGACCACAAGTCCTTGAGACAGGTCTATCTTTGGTTCCGTCAAAAACCACCCCTGTCCACAGAAACTTGCGTTTTCAGAGATGGTCCCTCAGACTGATGGACAGGTTGCCTTCCTAGGCGCAATAGCTAAGAACTCTGCTGTAGTGAGTCGGCACCATGATATATAGACAGAGCAAGTGAAAGGGGAGTCTCCCTACCAATCTAAACCAATTCTAGCAATTTTGGAAATACCTAGTCCACATTTAAAAAAAATTAAATCGGCGTGGATTTTTGACTGGAGGGGAATTGAAATTGACAAGGAAGAGCCAAGGCACCACAAAAACCATCAAAACCGCTCTTTGATGCACACCAAAGGAAGCTTCTCACCTATACTATCAGTTAAAATTATCCCATAGACTTCTTCGATCAGGTCAAGAATATTTCCGGGCCGTGTTCCTGCAATCATATTAAACGGTACTTTTAGAGGCGCTATTGTTTTTAATGCTAGCTTTCATTTACTAGTCAACAATCATCAAATATTAATTAAATATAATTTACTCATGCAACACACTTTTAAATGCCTCCATACTTAAATCTCTAGTTTGGCACTGGACTCAAGCATTAATCGAACGTAACATATATCCCTCTGCACATGCTGTAGGCTGTGCACGCATCTCCCAGATACCTTTCCCACAATTATTAGAATGGTAGTGGAGGGCAGCTTTACATTAGTTGAAAAGAACATTAATTGATTGATTGTTTAGCGGGCTACACAAACATAGACCTAAAACTCTCCATTGACTTCTCGCACCCCAACCAGAATAATACAGAGTAAAATATATTATACATGATAATACACTGACAGTTCACCCTTGCAAATGACCCATTCAACACCTTTTCAACAAAGCTTACAGTTAAACAAGTTTACATAACGGGCATCATTTACTCTGCTCAAAAAACTAACTTACAACATGTGTGGGTAAAATGGAGCCACTTACCCCTACAACAACCGGGACAGAACAATTCAATATTCCGGGAGCCATAAAGTACTATCGCTTACGATTAATATCAATAAACGACGTTCACCACCCTAAAATTCTGATTAGAATCCTATGATAATTTGTTTGGGTAGGTATTATCGGTTTTATCAGTAGCAGAAGACGCCGATTCTCACTGTTTATTTACGTTTCCAAAACGGGGGACTGTGTGGTTTTTTAATTTCTCATACTCTGATACTCTCTAAAAGCAAAGGCGCGGAGGCGCGAAAGTGCAAAAGCGCACTCTTTACTCTTCAAAAAAATTTGGCCTGTTGTTTTGGTTGTCTATTACTGCCCTTTTCCAGTATTGTCATTCTATTCATAGCCTCGGAAATAATAATTTACTTGTTGAGATTTCTTTTGCGCAGTAATATGACATTTGAGCCAGTTGTCTTGTCGCAAGATGCACCTGTAAAATTGTTGGTTAGGGATTTCAGAAACGTTTTGAAAACGAAATTGCAAACTTACCCATGGAAAATACAATGTCCATCTACTAATAAAAATGGGGCTAGTCAGTCTCTGGTGATACAGTTTAATCAGATTTGGCTTCAAGGCTGGGTAAAAACTTGTGAAAACGAAGATAATATACTGATAAGTGATGGTAGTGGTGAAGTAAGAGTGACAAAATGTAAGAGGTCTCCTGGGTATAATTGGATTAAACAAGGTTTGTATGCCTTTAGTTTTGTCAGGTAATGATGTCAAATGTGATGCCTTTCCTATAATATTTTAATTCTAATCAGGTGCTTATTGTGGAGTGCTGGCAACCATGAAATTACCTTCACAGTTACCTCCTGAAGTCGAGGCGCTCAAGTTCATGGACATATCTGACAAGAATAGTGAAGCGGAGCGTATCTGGCCGTTAGAAGTTCAAGAGTTAATGAATGTTTTAGCGAATAGAATTTCTTTTGATTTGTAAGGTATGAGGAGTTTGGCATGTGTTAAATTGTAAATAAATTATATAATTGAAACTACATATACAACTTTTAAATAAAAATAGAAGTAAAATGTTTTTAAAAATATATTTGATTTGCTCACATTAGCAAATAGACACTTGATTGGCACATATTCGGTATTTTGGTCAAACTCAGACAAAGAATTAAGGCCCCAATGGCCACATGTCAGACCTGTCACCAATTGCTGTAAGTACAAAAAATACAGTGTAATTGTAGCTACTATGTCACTCATTGCCAAATTAAGTTATGCCATAATCTGTAGAGGCTAATTGTTTGTGCAAACACAATTCTATAGGTACAATTGTGCAAAGTGTTATAACAGCTGGATAAACTTTGAATGACTTTGAAAAAAATTATCAACAAAAAGAGTTATCTACATTAAGCAGGTTGAGACATGACAAAACCTAAGAGGTTACACAATTAATTACAAAGCAAATTTAAAATGGGTAATTATGTATCATGTTTCGGTTGATTACTTATTTATTACATAATTGTTACCAGGGCATTTTAGTCCTACCAATATGAATTTCACAATATGTATAAAACAAACATGAAGCATGGTCTAGAGCCATATTTCTCTGAAAATCCAACTGAGACAAATTACAGGAGCTACTACGGTACGTTGAAATTGTTAACAGTGCCATCTTGTTTTCGTCCTGCGAAATCAGTACATGCAAGGAATTCTTAACAAAACAGTAAATTACTATTTTGATGAAATCTCCATTAAACAAGCACTAAAACTATTTACATTAAAAATTAGATAAATTATTCTTAAGAAGATACTATCACAACATGTATGAAATGGAGAAAATTGAATAAACATGAAATATGAATTTATGAATGGTTATCAATGACAACACTGATTACCATGACCATGACAGCAAAATACATCCAAATTCACCATGACTAATAGCAATTTTATGAAATGCACACTGAGCTGAAAAATCAATTGAGAGCAAAATATCTTACAGAAAGAAAAGGAGAGGGTTGGGTAGAGCAGAAAACTCTCATTCAAACTCAAAAACAAAACTACCGGTAGGTGTTTCTAGGCAAGCAAGCTTCCCAGTCAGTCAAAAATTTCAACTCTCAAAAAATCTTAGTTGTGAATAATTGAAGTATAGCAGTATAGCACTTTAAGGCATTTTTTATGAAGTGATGAAATGTTTGAATGAATGAATATCTTAAGGTATCTACAAAAAGACAAACTTTTGAAGGTGAGCAACCTATCATAGTTTCTGACCACATAAACAACAAACAGAAAACTTCAAATCTTTGTACTATTAAATCTATTATTTCATTGGCACAATAAAAACCCAAGTAAAGCAGTAGGAAAGCGAATTATTGATGCACTTTATCATAGAATGCATTTGGTTCAACACATTCAGTCCATTGCTGTAGAGGTGTAATTTCTAATTACATTGAAAATTGAATTAAATTAACCAAATATCGAGTCCACTTAAAACAAAGAACATAACAGACATAAAATTATAATGTGATAAATCAGACAAACTTAACATTGATTCAATGGAAAAGATTGTTATTATTGCTGGCAACACAGATAGAAAGACTGGATGGAATTGATACAAGCTAATATGCTTCACTTATTTCTTCAACCAGAGCAAATACGTATAATTCTTAGATTATGATACTTGAGCAAAGTTATTTTAGGGCAAGGGAATGAACTAGTGTTTTTCCTTACTGCAGCACACATTTCACACCAAAGAAGAAAAGGCTATACCCATAGTTAGCGGTTACATTTCAATATAGTTTGTAAAGATTAACGGTCAGTCAAGGACATAAAAGTATCTGCAACAGAGGATTAAAACCTTGTCACAGTACCCACAAACACAAGAAAAATAAATAGTTTTGACAAACATTAACTAAAATGATGGAGTGCAAAGAGCAAAATATTTGAGCAGACCACATTTCGGGTCATGAGAAGGACGGCTAAGAATAACCTTAGAGACTTCTGTATAAAATGTGTATGTGCAAAGAATAATTTAGAGTGCAGACATTACCCCGACAATATCGCATATTGAGTTATGATTATCTCACTGACCACAATTAAAGTGTGATCTCTTTAGAAAAATGTAAGGGTACAAATAACTTCAACTGCACAAATTATTTGTCAATAAGACAAGTCAGCAATTTCTGCCACAAAGCTGTAAAGTGCTAGTCTCTGAAAGATGATCTGAACTGACACTTTCATTTGCAATATCTTTCAAGTACATAAATAAGGCACAGTCATCACACAAATTTCATAAGAATCTAATCACTCGACATATTTGAGATTTCCAGCAAACTATGGAATCAACAGTAATAATTCCATTTGCTTACTCGGTACACATTTTAAAAAGTATTAAGAAACATATTAAAATGTTCAACGCTTACGGTAGTAGCAATCAGTTCAACTTCTCTGAGCAATTTTAAATTTATCTACTGCAATATCCATTAAAAATACTGTAGTATTGTCAAAAAGCATCCATGTAGGAATATGCACCCACATACATTGTATAATGTATGTAAAAATAAAAGTTCATAATGTGTAAAACATCGTTGACAAGACATTAACATTGTTTGTTCTTGAACCAATCCAAAACCCCCACTTCATCATAAATGCACTGCCCAGCTCCTAAACAGCATGAAGTATTAGAAAACAATGTGATGTTGAAGTGGATGAAGAGGGACTTATTTCTTCAAATAAATAAAATTCCCTGAAAATGATGCACACAATACAGCATAATTTTAGAGGGATGGACGTAGACATTACGAAATAGTACATCCTGACTCTGCTTCTGGCTTTGCTTCTAGTGGCATTGGATTTTCCTCTTCTACTTTGCCAACATCAATACCTTCTTGAACTGTGTCAATGCCACTTTCCTGAGAAGTAACAGTACTAGGTAAAGGACCTGCTGTCATTACAGTTGAAGAACTGCTGGCTGTGTCGGATCTTGGGCGACTACTACTAGGGGTCACAATAGTACGATCAGCTTTCATTGGTAATGACTCTGTTGTAATGTATTCCTAGAGAAAGAGAGACAACTTAAAATTTCTTTCACAAGTACTTAAGATGAAAGAAAGAAAATAATTAAGCAATCAAAACTTACTTGATTGTTCCCATTCTCAATGCAAAAGGCTGCATTGGTGGTAGGGTTTTGAACACCCTGAGGGGTAACCTGCTGTTGATGTAGTTGTTGATGTAGCTGATATTGCTGCATCTGGTGCTGCTGCTTATTCGTCATCAATTTAGTAAGTACACCAACTTGTCCTTGAATTGCCATCATAAATGGTTTGTATCCAATGCTGGAAACAAAATTGATGAAAGATGAGCTCATTTGGATGATTCAAATTTAAAGACAAACTGTGCAAAGAGAAATTATTTAAGTTCCTTTACCATTCTGTGTTGCTCCAGCTCGTTAATGTAGTAATTGTGTCACGCAAACGCAGCACACAAGAATATGACTGAGAAGGTGCTCGAGCTGCAGCTGTGGTGCGCACTACAGCTAGGGCATCATGCAGTAGGATTGCTAAGATTAAAGCCCATTCCAGACAACCTGCTTCTGTCATTAACTGGAGAAGATATCTAGAAATTGATAAATATAGATAAGGATTCAGAATCCTGGTCAAATAGTACAAATAAAATTATGCACTCAAAGAAGACGGATTTAAGGAAAAATACATACCGTAACTGTACTTCAACTTTTTGGGACCCCCTGATTGAACCCTCCATAGTTAACTGCTCTAACGTGCTTGTCATATCTGCAGCAGCTTGGCTCCATGTTCCACTTACATCATCAGGTGAGTACTGACCTCTATCTCTTTCTTTTTCATCCCCCCAGTAAGAGCTTTCTTCGCTGACTATACTTCTATCATCTGAAAAAGCAAAACCAATAGGCATAATCAGATCTACATACCTTGTTACATAAATGTCCAACCTGTTAAATAGCCACTTTACCTGCAACTGTGTGAGGTACCAGCCTTGCTTCTTCTACACAGTTTGGACTACTCAGGTAATCTGTATAATTGTGAGGCAGAAGTCGATTGGGAACACCAGACTGACTCATATAACCACTGTCTCCTATTCTGCTTCCACTCCCAATATTTCCAGTCAAACCTGGAGGTACACTTGTGACATCTATACTCAGCGTCTGTAAATGCTCTTCAGTGAGAATGCCTAAATTAGATAAGAAATACAAGAGAGTTATATTCTGATGATGGTGATCTAGAAACACACAACAAAAAGTTCACATTTTCATCTAACTTGATTTTTTGGGGTCGAGGCCTAGGGCGAGAGGAGACATCACTGCTGGATGAGGCCAATGAAAATCAGCATGAAGCTGCTGCAGCGCAGCGACAGGCTCATCCACGCGGGCAGCTCTTTCCCTTTCTCGGGCCAGCCAGGCTACGAGATGAAAGTCTAGACGAGCCGCAAACCGTCCCAAGTCAGCCAAACGACGCGTAGACAACAATCGCCGTGCGTGTCGTTGAAGAATAACATCCATAAAAAATTCCTCTGCTGAACCAGATAAGTCCCTGTAAAAATAAAAACATGTCACAAATGGGATATAATGGATGCCACAAAAACGGTGTCTTAGGTGATAAATTGGATGTCAAAAACAGGTACCTTGAATCTCCTCTTCCTGTTGGAACAGATTTCTTTCGTCGTAAGGGCACAGCAACACCAGGAGTAGGAGAAGGGCTTCCGATTCCTGTATTGCCTTTTAGAATACTATCTCGTCGGAGTGGTAAAAGATTACTACTACCGGATGGATAGTCCTTTCCTCCAGCATCTAATTTTGGAGTGAGTGTTGTGCTAAAGCTGCGTCCACGTGAAACTTGCATGGTACCAAGAACTAAAGTCAAATCTTCTTGACTAGGACTCAAAGGAGGAGACTGTGGACTTAGCCCATATCGTAGAGAGTGAGACGGCATAACAAAGGATGCACGTGGAGACTCAACATCATTGGGATCTATAGATAGATATATAGAAGATAGATACAAAATACATTAACACAGAGACAGCAGAAAGTACCTAGTTGATAACAGAACAATTCAGTAAAGAAAAACTTACCTATAGCTCGTAAGAATCGTACCAAGTCTTTGGAAAGCTCCCAGTGACAATTTTCTAGCGCTGCATCCAAGAGAAGAGTGGCATATTGACGGCTCACAGTAGATGGCTCCAAGTTCTAGGCAGTGTAGGAATAAATATAAGGATTTTACATCGGATCAAAACTCAAACCATGTAAAAATAAAAAAAAAAAAAGATTTGGTTTAGTGGAAAATACCTGAAGAATAATAAGATAGGATGCCGCAGTATCCAGCTGCCATCTTGCCAAACATTCCTGAAAAAGATCCTTGGGTTTACCAGCCGCTGAAAAAAGATATGGCCATAGGGCAATTTCTGTTTTTCTTGCACAGTGAGCAACAGTTTCTAGATAAACAGGGAATTCTTGAATAAATTCCACAACACTAGGCAACAGAGCATCAGGAATTGGTTGCTTGCTAGTAGCTTCCTCTTCCAAAACCTACAACAGAAACACAAGTGTAAGATGAATTCCCAGATCAGGACAAAAGAACGACCATAGGAAAAAAATTAAGATATTCACCTCATGCAAAAGTAATTCTAAAGAGTGAGGAAAATATGGCAAAGCAGTACAGCTCCGAGCTATTTCCCAAGCATGATAACCAAGGTTGCGTCGAATTAGTTGACGTAAGATTTGATGAAGATAAACTTGGCTCTGTAATTGACACACAGCTAAATAATTAAGTACTGTAGAAAATATTGCATTCCTATTATAAATATTGGCAGTATATTCAGAAAGACCTGATGGCCAGATGATACTTACAGTGCGTTCAAGTACACAAAAAGGTAATGAAAACGGACTTTTGGTATCAGATGTATAAAGAAGTGTGTCATTTTCAGCTCCAAGAAGTATGGCATCTTCAAAAAGAATTGCTAGAACAATAAAAGAATATGAAAGTACTGCAGGTATATATTTCCCACCAATTAGTAATAAACAAAAATTGAAATATTTTTACCTAAGGGATAGATCCGTAGATGAAATGGGAGCATGATGCGCTTGGCCATAAAACTATGCTGGTTGTCTTTGGATCGTGGAAAGAGAGGCAGCCAAACTCGCATACCATGTGCCCCACAGAAAAGCCACAAGGCCTCTGTAAGATGTGGTTTTTCTGGCACACTGCGGTTTGGAACCCAAACATGCTCAACACAGGAAGCCAAAACAGTAGGTGGGGTGCACTGAAACTGAAAAAGAGAAATCAATAATTCATTAATGCACAGTAATTAAGATATAAAAAAATTATGTTTGAAGTTTTGAGATGCTGAAAGGGATATTTGCATGACATGGTTGTTGTTTTATCCCTCTATATGTACAGTATGTGAGAAGAAAATAAACACACAGAGAGAACTAACATTTTACCCAGCACAAACATATGTGTGACAAACAAAAAGTTTGATCAGACAAATTTCTACTTCTTCTGTGCTGACACTCTCACCCCCAAACAAATGTAATTTCAAACTTGAAAATTGATATGATCACAACGCCCACCTTTCATTCAATTTGCAAACAAAGCAATGATATAAAAAATAGGTTCAAGAAAAGACGGAATTTAACATATACAAGAAGACAGATGTGCAATAAAACAAGCATTTTCAAACAAATGTGCACACCTTTCAAATTTTCGCCCCACACTAACAAGATTGATTTCACCATATCTTACCAATAAACCTCGTTTTGGATTCTTAAATCTGAAGCAGCAATCTTGGAAAACACGCAACAAATTTAAATCTTTCTGGAATAAACGACTTCAAAAGTAACCATAGTAATCCCCAATTTCTAGTTTTTATTTTTTTATTTTATTTTTTCTACACTGACTTCGTTTAGGATTTCTTTTCTCCAATTACTGTATTTTTAGAATCACATTAGTAATTCAACATTTTCTTTTGATAACTTATGATGAACCATACTTATTGTGTGTGGTGTACTTGATGGGCCAACCTAATGTGCTAAAATTAGTTTCATATCAAAATCAATGCTCACCAGTTCACTGCTGTGAGGTATTTGAGGATCAACTCTTCCACCATGTTCTCTTTGAACCATTAGCAATCTTCCACTGACATTCATAACAATACTCTCCATTTGTTGAGAATTTTGTTGTGAATGACTTCTTCCAGATTCAGTGCGGAGAGGTGTCAAAGCAAGAGAGACAACACATGCTGGGTGGACACACAAGGCACTTATGTCAATCATCTGAAGAGCGGTAACTTCCACTGAAGGACCTAAAAACACAAGTAAATTGTTATACTAGATTGATGTGTTTATATAAGTTGTGAGAGTAAATAGAAAACTTGAATGCATAAACTAATTTCACTTGCCTGAACTGATATTATCTTTTAGAGCAAGGGCATAGATTGTGACTCTAGCATCTGAGCAGAAAGTTACAAGACGATCTTGAAGAATGTTCAACAGCAAAGCCTGAGCTGGTAACCTTGTAACAGTTGCAAATGAATTGTCAAGTCGAGAATCCCGTGGATAAAGACGAAGTTGATCACAGTCGGAAGCCACACTGTAGGCGGCCAGGACTACATAGGAACCCCACCAAAGTAGTCCCCCAGATACTATAATATCTCTTTCTTGACTTTCACTTCCAAAAAGTTTCCATTTGCGGTTGGCTACAGAGTATAGAGCTAAGCCGGCTCTTCCAGCAACTGCAAGATGCTCTCCAGAGAGATCCATGGCTGTATACTAAAGAAAAATACGCTACAGTTCTTGAACACAATCTTAAAAGAAAAGAAATCCTAAAGGAAGTATAGAACTTGACTTACCCGTATGGGCCAATTGGCAGCAGAATATGTTGAGGGTAAAGGTACAACAACCCACTGCTTACTCCCCATTAATTGACTGTTGGTACCAACACCACTGGTCGTACTTTTGGTGGGTTCTGCAAAAGCTAGCCCAGGACCCGGCACAAATAATGCTCCATGGCCTTTAGTCTCATCAGCAGATTTTTTAGGGCTGGATAAACCAGTACCACCTAAATTAATAAACAACTTATCTTCTCCTTGTAGATAAAGGTGAGTCAAATGACCCTGTATGGTATGAGAGAAAATGAATGAAATAGATACATGACGAAAATCCCACTATACTTTAGTGTAATCGATTTTCCCACTTACCATACAAGGATTGACAGTAAGAGCACTTTTCACAAAATCAAGTAATACCACAGCATCTGTGGGTTGGTCTAATCCATCATCTTCTCCGAGATCTCGATCAGGTAGCCTACGTACCATCCACAGTTGATACCCTTCTGCACTCCATTCCTAATAAATTTTGACAACCATTTAGAATTTATAGTTACCATTTGTTAATAACAATTGCAACTGCAGGAATACAAACCATGCTCTGTATGTTTAAAAGACTAGCACTTGCAGATTCACTGTTTAAGCCGTAATCCCATCCAAGCGAACATAACAGAAGGGCTCCAAAAGTGCTCCACAGTGAAAGACCACCATTAGCCCATGCTAGGGCAACACAACGCCCATCTGGAGTCCACCGTATGCAGCGTACTCTCCCTGGACAACCAGGATAGTCTTTGGGAGAGAGGACTATTTGATGAGTAACCTCTAGACCACCAGTTGTTTCATCCACACAGTACACTGTTGCCTGAGAACTGTAAAATAAAAACTCATATTTAATTGGTGACATGAAAAATAATGTCATAATGTCATAACACGCAACTTACTTCTTCCTTCCAAAGGCAATAAGTCTGTACTTATGGTTAACAGCAGCACAGGTAGCATCATCAACGTTTTGAGCCCAAATACCCTGAACTTGCTGTAAAGATAAATAATTACAAGTAATTAAATAGAATGCAGCACGTTTGTAATACAAATGATAATGAAATGATTGTTATTTATTTTGAAATGGGAAGACTAGTTCAGCTTTAGCTGCCAGAATGTTATTTATTTTAATTAATTTTTTATTATTTATTTTAAAATCACAAAACCTCAAAAACATAAAACGAAACTAATTTAAAAGTTCACTTCACAAAATTGAGTCAGTTACATTCACACTTCTGTTTTCCAAGATTTTGTATTCTTATTTCCATTTTTTTTTTTAAATCAGAATGATTGATAATAAGGAAGTCTTTGTCATCACAGATGGAATAAGATTTAAAGAATTATATGGCTTACATAGAAAAGACCATGAAATGACATACCTCACTGGACTAGAAGCAAGCACATTTCTCCCATAGGGAAACAAAAAAGGCAGACAATAGCAAGCGATGAACATATAACAAATAACTGCCTAATGCACTATCTTACCATCCATTTTTCAAAACTGCTTGAATTACAGTCCTCTTCTTTTGGGGTCACCTGTGTTAAGAAAGATACAGCAACTAAAGCAAAGTTCTACATCAAATAGATGCAAGCTTATGTGAAAGCAGAACTGAGGTAAAAGGTTTGTTAAATACTCTGCAAAGGAACCATACTTAAAAAAGATATAGCAACCCAAAGATTGTGTAGTGCAACACACTAGATGTAGTAAGCATCAGATGGAATATCAAGATAAGCACAGGTTTCCTACAGTGCAGATTAGAGGGAAAAATCACACCACATATGTGCACAGCACACTGACAGCTAACAATAGGTGCCAACAAAAACTTAAATCATTTCAAACATATAGTTAAACAGCTCACTTACATTGGGGTCAAATTTCAAGGTAGAGGCAGTAAGAAAAGCAGCCCGTCCATCATTTAGGACTACAGCAAAACCACCAACAAGGGGTGAATAATCAATACTAATAACATATGTATTGGATTCAACAATTGGAATAGCTGTAACAATTTTTGAAAAGAAATAAATAGAATTAGTGTTCCTCTCCTTAAAATTCCAGGAGATCTTTTCCATCACGCTTACCTTTGGAGACTTGTTGATCAATTGAAAAAGGAATTCTTCGTAGATCCAAATTATAGTCTCTATTTTGATGTCCATCCCAACGATAACGTAAAATATGGCCCTGAGTTGTTGCTATCATTAATTCATCTCTGATACATGCTAAACATGTTAGGGAACCATCAAAAACACTAATTTCTTGTTCCTTTAAAGAAGAACAGATGTTTTCAACAACCATTTAATTATCACTAAGAAACTAAATCAAACAGTAAAATGAATCAAGAGGACGTTACCAGTGTAAGAAGTAATGGTGGTATTGATTCTTGCAAGAAAAGTTCTGCACTATCCCTTCTCATACTAGGTGTAGGTGAGTCAACCTGCTCATAGAGACCTTTCTGATCAGGTCGTACCCCAAGGCGATACATAAGCATATACCCTGCTGATGTCTAAAAGGGCAATAAAATACAATCTATTTTACGATTTACAACAATAAAAATAACACATAATTGACAAGAATCTAAGTACAACTTACAATAACGACAAGCATGCTGGAATCTGGTCTCCATTCTACAGACTCGTTGCTCCCAACTGCCTGTACAGACTCTCGTGGACGTCGATGTGACACAATTGGGAGACATGGCTGAAAAGATTTAACAAAATAAACATTGGACTACATTGGAGGTATGGCTGGAAATATTTAACATAATAAACACTGGACTATTTTGTTATGTCAAAATCTGATTTACACAATAATGTATGAGATTAGACTGACTTCAACGGTCATGCACAAAACAAAATCCTTGGCTAGGTAAATTATTTATTTTTGACTCTCCTGAAACTTAGATTAGTTGTTTCTTTCTGCTCCCATGATAAAAATCTTAGATTAGGATCGGCCCATATTCAACCAACACCATAACCTATCGCCTGTCAAAATAAAACTGAATGACACTCGTCACCCTCCCCCCTGGTACACAAAATGCACCAAACAATGTTGAATTTGAAGTCTTCCCGAACTACAGTCAAATAATGTACTTATACAGTTACCTTACAAAACCAAATTGACAGAGTATCGTCTGTCAAAATAGCGAAGAGAATTTTGTCTCTATTACAAATAACTTGACGGATGGAACATTGCCCATGTTGAGGGAAACTCAAGACCCTCGGCCACCCAATCGGAAAGTACATGATTTACCACGGCGAATTAAATCACATTATTCACGCAATCAAAAAAGTGGAGTGAAACTAGCATGATTTCTGACAACAACACGACTTGGTGATCGTGGCCATGCTACACTGTTTATAATCGTGTGCATGTTCACAACTTTGGAATAAAATTCAGGGATTGGCCAAATCCTTCAAAGATTTAGCAGAAGCCCTGCTTTTCACCAATCAGCAACAAGCTTTCGAATAGGCTAGGAGCTCTAGGAGAAAACGGCAGTGGTCCCAGCCTGGCCAACCTAAAGCAAAGCAGTCAGTCAGTCAGCTGTCTGCTAGCTCAGCAGAGCCATCATTGCAAACAGAAAACAGGTGATTCTATCTGAAAATGGCTGCAATGAGTGAAATGAGGCTTGCCTCCAAAGTTCTGGAATTTTGCCGCATGAATCCACGATTCCAGGTGTGTATTTGAATATCTGAAAGCGAATGCCATCGTCAGTGGTGGTGTTAAAGGCTCTAGTTAGAGTTTAAGTGATTTTATCATTGAACCTAACCTCTCATACTCAATGCCAAAGTTTGTAGGTTTTAAATATAACAAATTTTAAATGCACCAGATTTGCTTTCTTGTTTAAAATAGAACGATCTATTCCAGAAATTTTGTGGACATTGGTTGTCATTGGTATTACCATTAAATATTTTCTACAATTTAGGCTTTTCCTTGTCAATGCAGAATATTGCTCAAACTTAAATAAATTCTGTTCTGAAACAATCTCAATTTTTCCTCAGGCGCACGGAAGCAGACTTTATGCTACTGGGAAGGGATCATCAAAGAATTCATCAGCGGGTGCTGCAGGCTCTTCCACTCCTTCACCCAATGTAACTGGCCTTAGTAAGAACGTATTGGATGTACCAAACACAGGTTCGTTTCATTTACTTGTTTACCAATTTGCATAAAACATTGGGAGGTGCTGATTTATCATAATATTAATTGTTGCACATTTCCTGTTATTACAGAGGTTGGGCCTGGCGCTTCCAAAAACACTGCATACAAGAATCCAGAATATTTCTGTTACAATCAAACCTCTTACTTTGAAGCAGAGGTTGAAATGCTTAAGTACAGGTGCCCTCAGCCATCTGCTTTGACTCCAAAGTCGTAGATTAAATTAATTATTACTATAATTGAACTGATTGTCATAGCTTTCCCTTCAATATGTATGTATCTGTAAATACAAAGTCTGGAGCGTAGTCCAACTGTGTTTCAATTTTAATAACCTTCTAAACACTTAGAAACGTTACCTGATTGCTTTAGTGCGGTTCCACGAATTCCACCGCTTGTCCGCCCTAGCTACACACACACATACTAACACACACACGTCAAGACCATGGGGAAAGACCTCTTCTATAGAACGCTGCAAAATCACCTTTCGAGACCAACCGACCGCCTGGCGCGGTCTATCTTGGACGTCTCGGAAGGTGATTTTGAAAGTTCTGCTCTCGGGGACGTAGGCTGGGCTAGGTCAAGAAACGACCCCGGCAGCAGTAATGCAGTCC
>NW_026267188.1:1242482-1243102 GCF_000697945.3 Frankliniella occidentalis | reverse complement strand
CGCCCTGACCCGCGCCACGCCACGCCACGCCACCGAGCTCTCGGGTTTGTTATCCGGACTCGGACGGACACACGGACACACAGATAGGCCAAAACAAAATGAAGTAAAAGTGCAGCGGGCGTGCCGGGCCAGATATTTATTTCCCGCGACCATCCGGGCCGGAGTGGTGAGATGGGGTTGGGGGAGGGGGGAGGGGGTGAAACCCGAGCAGATCCGGAGGAGGGGCGGGCCGGCGGTAAATAATAGGCGAAATCAATGCACAGCGCAGCGCGGCTCGGCTTGGACGACACGCGGCCGGCCGCTTAGGGAGAGGGGCAGTGGCGCGACCGCTTGAACAAACATTGTTTTCTTGCCGAAACGTTGTTGATATTTGGCATCCTTATTTTCTTTTTGCTTAAGGCGCGCAGTGTGTCGTAAAGTCCACGGCTGGGTGCCTACTCCCCCACCCTCCTAGCCACATCACGTAGCTCCGCCGTGCACCAACGGCCGCGCCCTTGAGACGGGGCGACCACTCCGAGGTCATGTAGGGGAGGGGGGGGGGTGACATAAAGCGATCAGGATCACTGGCGGACAATGCATCAAGTCGATATTGGCCTACTTGCCGTGCTCGTAAAAATAGG
>NW_026267188.1:1241125-1242432 GCF_000697945.3 Frankliniella occidentalis | reverse complement strand
CGGCGGCCGGGGGCGGCTGGGGGCGACCGAGGGCGGCCGAGGGCGGCCGGGGGCGGCCGGGGGGCGTCCGCCCCGCGACGACTCGACTCGTCTTGCTTATTTCCGGTCCCCATGCTTCTTCCGCTCGGCCACGGCCGCCGCACCAGGCCATCCCATCCCGGCCTGGGCCGTGAGTCTCCAAATTGATTCAATAATTGCCCCTGGAGCAGAAGACATCTCATTCCCCTTCCCGAAGGTGAGGGCCAGCGGAGCCCCCGCCCTCTACGGCGGCAGCAGCAGGGGCAGCAGGGGGCAGCCGAGCGTGCGGAGGGAAGGTCCGGGCGGGGCGGAGCAGGGTGGCCGTAGTGGCGACTTCCGAGCGAGCAGGACGTCGTCTCCTTCCTGACGATATAACGATAACCTGAGAGGCGATTTTCGGGGGGAGCAACGCCAGCAGCGTCGCGAGGGGAGCGAGTGGGGCCGGGTCAGCCGGAGCCGGAGAGGAGAGAGAGAGAGAGAAGAAGAGAGAGAAGGAGAGAGAGGACACAATCAGACGCCCGTCTGTCTCCGCTGATTGGACCCGATCGACCGCGGCGCGTTGCGCGCTGGCAGTGGCGTAGTCGGGGTCGAGGGAGAGAGGGGGTGAGAGAGAGAGAGAGAGAGAGGGAGCGAGAGCGAGCGATTGGGAGGAGAGCGAGAGAGACAGAGAGAGGAGATGAGGGGGCAGTTGCCCGCACTTCCTCTCCCCGGCTCCTCCTCCCATCAGTCACAGCCCCCACCCCACCCCCTCACCCTCGGTGCACAGGAGCTTCACTTTGTTGATGGTCTTCTTGGTAAGGAAACAATTGCCCTGGGGACGGCGCCGCGGCGGCGGCCAGCACAGCAGGGCCGCTGCTGGCGGTGGTGGTGCCCGGCGGTGGCGCGGACGCCAGCTCAAGACGCTCCATAAATTTGCGGGATACTGCGGCTAATGAGCTCCGGGGCTGCCGGATAAATTAATTCGGGAACGACGTACCGCGTTATTAATCGACGGCACGGTGGCGATACCTCCTCGCCTCGCTGCCACCGAATATCCCTCTCCAGCTAACCGCGTCGCGTCGGTAGCCAATTGTTTGGTCACCCCAGTGCGGGTGTGTACGGCAACAACTGCATGGCCCCCGACCTGCCGCCGTCTGAGATGTTGCTGTTCAACTTCCTCGGAGCGCGGGGCGCGTGTCGCCGGGCACGCTGTATAATGCATGCTCTGACTTCTTGGGACGGCGGCGTGGCGTGGCATGCAGCTCCGAGTGACGGCTGTGCCCCCCGGGGGCGCGAGACAGACCCCCCCC
>NW_026267188.1:1237857-1240820 GCF_000697945.3 Frankliniella occidentalis | reverse complement strand
TATTGCGACTTAGAATGTGCGGTCTAGGGGGGGGGGGGCGGTCCTCCAATTTTTTGATTTGAGAACGCTTTCCATCAGTTTAAATCCAGTTTCGAAACTTTTACCGTTATACGCTCCCCTAAAGCATCCTGGGATATGGACTCCCGCACAAAATTCGACCGTCGGTCGTCATCTACATAGCTAAGAAGCAAATGTATGAAGTTTAAAGAAGGTCGGGAATTTACACATATCCAGTTGAAGTAAGTCTCCTTCTTGTCAGCAAGGAAAAAGTGAGCGTCTCTGTGAGCCACGAGCGCCTGCGGTCGGACGGGTAGGCTACGCCGCAACTAAGCCGCGCGGCGGGGCTGCCTAAGCCCCCGGCGGCAGGCGGCAGCGGGAACCGGAGCACACTGCCCCCCCCCCCCCCCCCCCCCCTCTCTCTCTCTCTCTCTCTCTCTCTCTCTCTCCCTCTCTCTCCCTCTCTCTCCCTCTCTCTCCCTCCTTCTCTCTCCTACTCTTCCACTAACGCTTGGCGCGTGCATGCTACAGGGCAAATTGCCGGAAGAAATCCATCCCTCCTCGTAGTCAAGGTGGTAGTTGGCCTCCTGAAGTAGGCCTCTCCTGAGGCCACCTGAGGCCGCCTGAGGCCGCCTGCCGCCTGCCGCCTGCCTGCAGCAGCGGTCGATGCACGCTCACGCTGCACGTCAGCGGCCTGCCGGCCTTCACACCCCGGTCAGATAAGCCCCGAGGTTAGGTAAGCACGGGGGCACCATTTCCAAATTGAAGGAGGGGCGGTGAGTGGGAGTGGCTGCCCGAGGACGAGCTCCGACGACCTCGCCGTGGCCCGCACCACAACCCGCAGCAAGCGCCACTCGCGACAAACAATTAAATTTTCCGCAAACGTTTAAGTTTTCCGGGGTAAAAATGTTTTTCCCGTCATATTTCTGCAAAACTTTGGAGAAAAAACGGGGGAAAAGAAATAAATTTGTGGAGCTTAGTATTTTCCATGGTCGTCCATGTTTTTGTCTTTTCCGTGACTTTCCATGTTTTGCTTTGCTTTTCGATTTTTAAAATTCCCAACTCTTTTGCCACTTTGCAGCGCGCCGGGGCCGTGCTGCTGCCCGCCGAACACCAGGACGCCCTCATCCCCGCGCCGTCGCCCCCGCCCGCCTACCACACCGTCGTCAGCCTGCCCCCGCTCTGCAAGCCGCTGGACGGCGCCCCGACGCCGTCGTCCTGCTGCGCCTCGCCGCCGGCGTCCCTGCCGGACATGACCGGCGCCGAGGTCAAGGGCGCCCACACGGCGTCCGCCTCGGCCTCGGGGATCTGCTGCGAGCTGGACGCCGAGGGGCTGCCGTCGTACGAGGCAGCACTCAAGCTCGAGTCGCAGGGGCACATGTGAGGCTGAGGCGCTGAACCCTGGCCGACGTTGCCTGTCAGACACCTCCCCAGTGAACTATCGGACCGATAAGTGACTGTTATTCCCCTGTTCAATTTTGCGCGGGGTCGATGTGTGAGCCCCTTTGAAACGGTTTTTGGTCGACCGTCGGGTACCTGAACGATGTCGTTTGGAATGTGCATTTTACAAGACTGCAAAAGACATCAATAATTCTAGTTCTCTCTTTAATTATTTAAAAATGTTTTACTCAATTTCTAACGACAGATTTGTTTTGAGAGCGAATGCTCCTCGCCGGCTGGCCCGGTTGCGCAGCACTGACCGCCGCACGGAGCGATGGACTTGGTCAAGGACACGGTAGGCGTCAGTACGAGCAAACTTCACTACAGTAAATTTCAATAGAACCATTCCTCAAAGTAATTGTTGATAATTAATTTTCTTACTACTTGTTCGAGCAATTAGCTAACTAAATGCGTCCCGCACTCATGTATTTTATATATTTGCTCTGTGATAAAGATGAATATCTTTTGCCTGGCAATGTAAAAATGGAGCACTAGACTAGGATTGTAGAAAAAACTCACACGCTTGTAAATATACCCCCATACACTGGTAAAACTAATGTTACCGAGGGAACGTTTAATAATGTGACCAAGCCAGGTAACGTTTCCTGCTGCAACCTACCCCATGCAAAAGGATAGGGCCGTCACAAACAGGTTGCATCATCAATAAATGTTTCCTGGTTTGGTTGCCTCAAGAAACGTTCCCTCAGTATCATTAGTTTTTCCAGTATAGTGTTGTAAACCCGGCCTTGATACGTCACACCCCTTCCCTTCCCTCCTTGAAACAGGCACAGCTCGCAGTGCGACAAATAGTAAAAGGTGTTCTGTGAGATGACATGAATAGAAGATAATAAATTTACTTTTCTATACCAATCACGGCACCTGAGAATATCAAATCCCCCCAACCCCATTATACCTTTCTCTCTCTCTCCCTTGCTCACAAGCGCGCAACTGCCTCGACCGCGCACCGCCGCCGCCGTGACGTCAGCAAAGCAGACTTGCTCCAAAGGTTTCGTGCGCCCGCGCGGCTGCCGCGGCTGATACCAGGCCCGATATGGAGTGCGCGACCCCGCGCCGACCCGCCGACCTGCCCTTGTTCCGGCCGCGCACGCCACACGACCTGGGACACGGTCGTAAAAGAGGCCGGCCTCGAAAGAAAAAAAAATTAAAACTAGAAAAAAATGTTTGTGGCATTCGGTTAATTGTCACAGCAGAATTTGTGGAAAGTGTAGTGCTCAGCTAACAGGTCGAAATTCCCGATTAGGTTCAAACTCAGTATATTTGCTTTTTATCATTGTAGATGACTATTGTGCGTCTAATTTTGTGTGGAAGCTCATATTTCAAAACTCCCTATAGGACCTATAGTTTACAAAAAATAAAAATTTCATTAAAAAAAAATACGAAGTAATATTGCGACTTAGAATGTGCGGTCTAGGGGGGGGGGGCGGTCCTCCAATTTTTTGATTTGAGAACGCTTTCCATCAGTTTAAATCCAGTTTCGAAACTTTTACCGTTATACGCTCCCCTAA
>NW_026267188.1:1236233-1237807 GCF_000697945.3 Frankliniella occidentalis | reverse complement strand
CCCCCCTACCGCGTCACGCGGCGGACAGCGCGAGGGCAGCTCACCTAAGTGGCGCCGCGCGGATGAATTGGTAATGGTCGTGCCGCAATCCGACCCGACCGACCGACCGACCGCGGCTCCGACCGAGAACACGACGCCCTCGGACGAGGACGGCGGGCAGCAGAGGGGACACGGGACACAACTCTAAAAGCGAGCTTTTCGGGTACTCTCCGAACGGCGGTGAGGGGAAACGCGAGGGGGAAGGGGGCGTAGACGAGGCAGGCGTCGCGGAGTCGGCGCCCCGTCGGGGTGTGGGTGCACTGGGGGTGGGGGTGTAGTTGGGGGTGGTGGTGGGCACGAGCGAGCCCCGTGCCGGCCGCGACGCGCAGCGAGGGCCCGTTTGGTTAGGCAGGTGTGCCCCCCGTGGGGGAGGGGCGGGGGCGGGGGTCACTTCCGCCTCGCTGGTGGCGCGCGCGACGACCGTCTGATTGCCGTCATTTGCGTCCTCGTCCTCCCCCGACCCCCATGCTCAGTGGGTAAAGGCACATATACACACGCGCGGGGGACCCCACCCACCCCACCGCACCGCCCTCCTCATCAACGGCGACAACGACACGCCGCGGTAGTATATCGACAAACCAATATTCAGTCGATCAGCAGACGTACGACGCGTGCGACTCGCAGCACGGAACGGAGTCGCGGTAGCTGGTGGTGACGGCCGGCGGGGAGCTGTGAATACGAACCACGCGGTAGCGGACGGGCGAAAAAAAATGTACCCGTGAGGCAACAACTGAACATCCATAGAAAGTACGTGACGTGCTAGTCTAGAAAAGCACGCCAGCACAGGGTAGCCGATTTTCTGCAAAAGAAAACATACTGTGAGCGTGCGAACGGGTTTGCATATTAGCACGGGAACCTAAGTCGCCGTGGTAGGCAAGCCCGCCCGCCCGACTGCATGCGGTTCGCAGTGTACCCAGAAAAAGTACGGCTCTAGAACACCCATCCCGTATACCGCGCGGACGAGGAGGGTGTGGAATCTAGGCCGAGCGTGACGTTATGCATCGCGTGGAGTGGCGGCGAGCGGTGCGGGCGGGCGCCGGCGTCGACGGCGTCGTCGGCGTCACGGCGCTCTCCGGAGGCGGGCGGGCGGCCGCTGCATCAGGTTTACCCAGCGGATGAATAATTCAACCCCCCCGCGTGTTTTTAATGTGTTTTTCTTTATTCACACGCCTCTTCCCTCCTCCCGTCCCCTTCCACGGGGCTGGCGCTGCTTGCTGCAGCAGCAGGAGGAGGCGGGCGGGCGTTGCAAGAGCGACGCGACGGCCTGGCTTCAAGGGCGCAGGGACAGGGCATCCCCGCGTCACATGGGCGGACGGGGCAAAGGGGTTGGAGGGAGGGAGGAGCGGATGTGTAAGCGCGGCACTGGGCTGGTATGCCGCCGGTACGACAGGTGCTGGTATTCCGACCCCCCGCCGCCGGCCCGTCACGCGAACGACATTATTTTCCCCAGGTATTATAGTTGAGCTGACCCAGCGAGCGCTCACAGATAGGGGAGTGGGGGAGTGGGGGAGTGGGGGCTCATCGCTCTGCAGGCT